>NC_073693.1:72585165-72885165 GCF_029784155.1 Uranotaenia lowii | reverse complement strand
TTTTTTTAATTTAATTTTTGGTTAAAAATTTACTCGATTTAACGGTTTTGTGCAAAGTAGATAGTATGCAATTTTGTTGCAAATAATTTTTTGTGCCATTCATTTTTTTTTTGTTTTGGCATTATTTTACATAATCCTCATTTAAAATCTTTAACCTGCTTTCCCCTTTTTCAAATTTGCAGGAGCATTGTCAAACGTGAACATTTATACAATTTCTATTTGAACTTAAGACGAGGGCTACAATAGTGATTTTATCTTATTTCTATATGAACTGATCTGTAAAATCTTACAAAAAACTGTATTGTGAAAGTAAATAGCTCAACCACTTGAAAAGAAATGCTGATGAAGAGATGTTGAAAATAGTTTTATATTGTTTAACACCTTTTATAGTTATCTTCTTCCGTAAAATTTGCTAAAAAAGTGCTTAAAGAGAGAAATGACACTAAACACATTTTTCTCTAACTCTAGTACGCATTCCTCCGATGAATCCAATTAAACAATCAGAATGATGCACAATGTCACTTTGACTTGATTAATGAAAAAAAGTTAATTCTATCACTAAGAATTTGAGAGATTGATACAAATATATGGCAGTTAGCGATCTTCAATTAGCGGAACCAAAAAATAGCGGAACTTTTCAATTCGCTAAATCAATCCAAACTTAGCGGCAAAAGTAAACCGCTAACAAAAAGTTAGCGGACTAACTAGCGAATAGCGGATTAGCGCTTTTGTGCCGAACACTGTTGACGTTACTTTTCGTCGGATCGTGTTGAAAATTTACACATGAGTGTTTTGAAAGACGAGCAATCAATTTCAGTTGTCAAATTTTGTGTAAGGGGTCGGCCAAAGGGGTCGTCCATAATAACTGTTAGCAGTTTTTACGATATTGACGTTATTATACATCGGATTCAGATGAAAATTGGTACACGATAGTTTTGAGTGATGTGCAATCGATTTGAGGAATCAAATTCAGTGTAAGGGGCCGGCAAAAGGGGTCGTCCGTATTAAATTTTCAGTATCTTAGTGATATTGACGTTTATGTACATAGGATTGGGATGAAAATTTGCACATAGGAGTTATTAAGGTCAAAAAATTGATTTCACTTATCCAAACTAAAATCAGGGGTCGGCCAAAGGGGTCGTCCATATTAACTATTCACTGTTGATCCGATATTGTCGTTATTATACATCGGATTCAGACGAAAATTGGTACACGAGAGTTTTGAGAGATGAGCAATGGATTTAAGGATTTAAATTCAGTGTAAGGGGCCGGCATAGGGTGTCGTCCATATTAACATTTCAATATTTTTGCAATATCGTCGTTTTTATACATCGGATTGGAATGAAAATTTGCACACGGTAGTTTTCAGGGACGGGCAATCGATTTTAGATGTCAAATATTTTGCCAGGGGTCGACGAAAGGGGTCGTCCATATAAATTAATTTCTCACTGTTTTTAGCAATATTGACAATGACAATATACAATGGATTGCTTTGGAAATTTGCACACGGGAGTTTAGAGGGAAGGGCAATCGATTTCAGATATCATAGATTGTATAAGAGGCCACTGAAAGGGGTTTAACTTTTTGGCAATAATTGCGTTGTTATGCAACAATTGAGTCGAATTTTATACACGGGTTTTTTTGGCACGGTCAATTGATTCCTGATTTCAAATTTAGTAGCAGACGACAGACAATATGATCGTCCAATATTTTTGCAATTATTACTTAACAATGAATTCAGAAGTGCATCTGGAAAATGCTTGGCAATTGACTTTGATACAAACTGTTCATGACAGATTTCAAGTTGAAAGCGAAACGGAGTTCGTATAGGATCAGCTAGTCAGATATAAAATTGTACGGTGATGGACATACGCGGAAGTTAGACGAACAAGTCGTACTGAAATTAAATAAACTAATGCAAACAAAATTATCCATAGGATAAACAGTCCCTCCCACTTCTAAAGATGCGTATGGGGTGGAGGAAGGACCCAAATGGGCCTAAGGGACCATCACAGAAAAAAAAAAACATAAAAAAATATACCATGATATAACCAAGGTATCGAGCGACTGGTTAAGATGATGGCGGTGGCCTCAGACAAGGTTTACTAGTTTGAAAAAAGGCATGAATCTGTTCGATCCCACCAAGCTGCACGACTGGATATACCCTAATTTTATTCAAAATGTTATTTGAATAAGAAAAAAAGACAGCTTCATCTGTTTTTTGTTAAGCTTTTGCAAAATCATGGGATCTAGTGACTCTTAATTTCTGGTAACCCTATATTATTACAAATTATACAGAATCTAATGAATCATCATTTCATCAAAACATTTCAATGCTCTAAAATCAAAAACTTTTTTGTTATATAATATTCCAGAAAATTGGAAGGAAAATCTATCTTTGTTGCTAAATAAACTTTTCACGAAAAAGAAGAATGCTCTGTTTGGGGCGTTATAACTACTTTCTCGCTACTGCTACCGCTTTGCAGTCTCGGCAATGTTGTAGCCAGAGAATTTTTCCAGTAAGCTCCATAAGTATTGGAATTTCATTTGCATTGCGTGAGATTCAAGTAAAATAAAAACAGTGAAACATTCCGAACAAATTTTCACATTGTTTTTATGCAAAATTTCAAATCAAAACCCGGGTAACTAAATCTTATTTTCAAACCTGCATAAATTTTGTCGTTCGTTTTGACCAAATAGGAAACTTTCTAGACTAAAGGGTTTAAGAAAGGCAAAGTTGCAAGACGACACACCTTAATGTGCAGTAAATCAAGAAACATTCCTAACTCCTCAAAGAATGTCCTTCATCGAAACAAGTAACGTTGAAAAGTAAATCGAAAAAATTCAGTAGCAGTGAATCGTGTTGCAAAATAATCTAGATGTTCTCTTTACATTTACGTTGATCGTATATTTTATAATCTGTACGTTTAAAAGACCGCATGACGCTAATTCGAAACTCTAAGTATTAAAAACAAATTCATTAGAGATGTACAGAATATTCAGCGCCTAATACCGCATTAACTTACTTGTCAAATTTTCAAAATAATTTTGGATAATTTATAAAATGTCCAAACGTAATGTAGAAATAGCTACACAATCATTAAAAACTTATGGTTTCAGTAAAACATGTTAGGTGTATCCGTGTATATTTCACTGTAGATCGTACAGGAGAATGCTGACAAGTACCGCTGTATACAACATTTCAGTTTTCCGTTATTTAAAGTCTAAGAAAAAAATCCGAAAAAACATGCTTTGGAAAAAAGACTGTTGACAACTGTAGATCAGCTACGGAATACTTCAAAAAAAATTTAGTGTCTAAGAAAGATGAATTAAGAAGCTATACGTTGTACTTTTTTTAAAATTTTCTTAAAACAGTGGTGTGAAAACCATACTTTTCAATCAATGAACCGTCAAAATTGTTTAAGTTATACCACACAAGAGGATTGAAAAGTTGACGTATGTAATTTGGCACATGTTTGCACCTTTAGATTTTCAATAAACGAAACACCGGTTTTTTTTACGAATTTCTAAGATGGCAGTTTTTCGATCCTTTTATCAATTAACAATTTCTCAGATTTTCTTGCACTTAAATTCAATTTTGCACTTGATTTTGTTTGAGTATATACACGCAAGATTTTCGCTGCGTTAATATACTCAAAATTCAGTACAAAATTAAATTTAAGTCTTAGAAAATCTGAGAAATTGCAAATTGACAAAAGGTTCGAAAAACAGCTAGCGCTTGAAATTCGTCAAAAACTCTGTATTTTGAATTTTGATAATCTAAAAATGCAAAAATGTGCCAAATTACGTCAACTTGTCAATACTCTTTTCAAAAAATATATGGTATGAATTAAATAATTTTGACGGTTCTTTGATTGAAAAGTACGGTGTTAACACAACTTTTTACATTTTTGTGGCCATAATCTTGAAAAATTTCAAAAAAATATATCCTTATGTGCAACGTATAGCTTTCTTGGACACTAAGTGAAATTTTTCTAAGCATTCCGTAGCTGATCCACAGTCTTTTTTTCTGAAGCATGTTTTTCGGATTTTTTCTTAGACTTTGAATAACGCAAAACTAAAGTGTTGTAGCTGAATATTGTCTGAAAAACATATTTGAGTTATATTAAGAGGATTCCAAAAAAAATTTGTTTGTAAAAATCGGTTGGGAAACAAGAGAGATATATTAGTTGTTGTCCAGGGACTGTTACAGGTAACGATTTAAAAAAAATCATAATGAATGTAAATGTTTGTTAAATTCTAGACACGATTTTTACACTGTTGCTGTAATTAAATTAAAACATTAGATTTCAAGTAATTTTCTTTTTTTTTTCTCTTATATGTTTTAGAATAATGCCTATCCTGCCTTAATCGTCACGATTTGTCCGACCGTGTGGAGATCTCTCGTATACGTGATGTAGGAAGTTTCGCCCTAGAAGCGACAAGTCATCTGATGTTCTTTCAGTTATTGGTGACTTTTTGAAAAACAGAGAGACCTCTACTTCAAAAAGATCTTGAAATGTAATCATCTGGTTAATTATCTGGTAATTTCATATGGTAATTTCATATTATCTGGCAATATTATCTGGTTGAAAATAATCGATTCAAAAACATGAGGGGCATTAAAATGGAAGTTAAAGAAAGAAATTGAAATAATCGCTTTTGTTTTGTTTTTTTTTTTTTTTTTTTTTTCATTGAAAACTCAATAGAACATTCGGCCGAACATTCGTTTGGCCGAATAGTTGTATACCATCATTAAGTACCTCCATCTGTAATATAGATGCATAAATGTTTTTACTTGAAGATTTCGCAGAAAAACTGATCTCTGTAAATTATTAGCTTCATTTTTGCTGAATTTTAGATCTCTTCTAATTAAAATCACACGAAATCGGGAAAAATCGATTTTATTTATACTCAATAACAAAAGCTTGAAACGTCATGATCAGGTGTTACATATATAGAAAAAAAGTTTGGCTTAAAATTGGGTTTAGTGTCAACCATTTAGACATTTGGGCATATTTAACTTCATTTTATACTGGAATGGTACAATTACATTCATGAAGAGATGAATGAACTTTTAGTTTAAAGTCTTTATAATTCAACTTCAAACAAACAAAAACATTTATATTGTAGTACGAAAATCATAAAATAGTATATCAAAACGCAATGAAATTTTATCAGTTTTTTAAATAAAATGTTTTTAAAAGTAATGACCTCCATCAAGAAAAATTGTAAATAAGATTTAAATGGTGCCTAAAAGTATCGTTTGTATCACCGAATATTGTAAAATATTTCAATGCGTTTTGAAGTGCTATTCCTGTTGAAAAATAACAGAGTTATATAGCTTTCAAATATGATTTTATTTTATGAACAAAAAATCCAACCGAATCTAACTCGAATTTTTTTTTATACATGTGTTTTTAAGTCGTAAAAAAGGAACCAAGTTTTCAATTTTGAAGAGGGATTTTAAGACCCCATTCCTCGGACCTCAGAAAAAATCATCTCAAGTAAGCTTTAAGCAACATACACTCAAGAAATGTAGCTCGTACTATTTTCAGTAAAAACAACTTAGCACTTTGGTTTCTTGCAAGAACTCTCCACTCGACTGGATCTTCATCATCGATTGCCGGTTATTATTGCATTATTTACATTTTCCCCCACAGGGCAAAATGCCGGCAAATACCGGTACGAATCTATCGCTGATTTCATCTCCAAGATTAAGAACAGCTCTCTAGGGCGTACCTACTCTATACCTACCTAATAGGCTTACAAAACATTGCGCTCGGTGATACGATCAGTCACTTTGTGTTTTGTTTAGGCCCGGAAGGCGCTGATCCATGAACGTATGCAGCTATTTAATGTAATGGCTAGACGGTTAGGATCGATTATGATGGAGCCGTTTTGGTGTTTGCTTTGTGTGCAAAGTGCATGACCCGATTTGCATTGCGACATCAGTCATCATCGCGTCGCGACTTGGGTGGATTTTCATGGATTATCTAAGTTTGGCGCGGTCACTTGTGCAACGGGGCAGCTGATAACTGTATCAGAAATGGCACCCATGTTTGTCAACAAGAAATTTTGCGACGGTTCTCTCCTTCAGCGATTTCCAAGGTCAGGAACGATTTCAAGGCGTTTGTGGTTGGAATAAATTTCTTTTATAATGATGCCTTCGATTTTTTATTAATTTGGGGCCATATCATTTTTTTATTGCCAAAGACAGGAGGGTTTGTCATCCTTATTGACGCTATACGATTTATTGGAACGACGCCATCATAACGGTCGCAATAATTTGGTTCAGCGAACGGAGGATCGGTCATCTGCCTTTTTCCGGATCGCTGCAGAACCCCGAGTGACGATGACCCGGGTGGCCCGGGGCCAGTTCAGATGTAAACAGCACAATATGTTTTAATTCAATCACCAGCGGAGTGTTGCGTAAACAGTTACGATCCCGATCGGATGCATGCCGCGTGCATAAACGGAGAATGGTGTTTTTTCCCGATCGAAAGTTGATTGGATGCATGCTGCATAACAGACGACGAAAATAGTATGGATTGGCACAAACGAATCAAAGACAGATTTTATTATGACAATGATTAAAAAAATATTTTATTAAAGTACAGGAACAATAACATTACTTTAATCATACTGCTTTAAGCTCTAGAAATCTAGAAAAAAATTGAAATGAGAAAATTTTAATTTAAATGTAAAATATTACAAGTAAGGGGGCCCCAGTGAACTAATATATCTAATAGTTTCACTATAATATAAACTAAGGAGGCCCCTTACAATAAGAATTGCAGAATTTTTCCCACATTTTTATCTGCTGGGCAAATCAGTAATAGGGTAGAAGCACTAGTTATCAAACATGTACCAGAAATTGATCGCTAGTAAAACATGAAACAATTAAAAGAATGATGTACAGTAGAAAAATTGAACAAAAATCGTTGTGCCACTGTTGAGGCATTTTCTACTTATGTTCAAATTTTTATCAAGAATTTCGGACTCCTAAAGTCACAATTTACGAAACCAGAAATATGTTTGAATTTTGACGTGATTTTTTGAATGGACAAAGAAAACAGCTTTATATTGATTGAAAGCAAAATTGGATAAAATACCAATAAATTTGTAGATTTAATTTATCGGCCTAGCGGTGAAAAGTGATGTCCTTTTTAGTAGGGACATCTAAAGATTATTATTTTTTTATATATAGGTGGATAGAAGGTTAGATGAAATGGAAGATGTTGAAAATGAGCGGGTAGAATTTATTTAGAAGCATATCATTACATATCAAATGTTCCTCACGGGCCTACAACTATGAAGCGGTAGATACAGATAGAGTTGCATCTACCACCACAGATTAGTAGGCCAAGCGTGGTCCGCCCCACAAGGGAAAACTTGCAGTGCGGACGAACAAAAAAATGATACGTGATCACTCAGATATACTCCCTTTAACTCAGAAACGTATCTATCGATGTATAGTCTTCTCAGTTTGTTATCATCGCGTTTTTGTTACATCCGGTGTTTGGATGCGAAACAGTACGGTCGATAGTCTGATAGTGACCTATCACCGATGCTATGATGTTGTGTTTTTTATTTCTTTTTGGCCAAAGTTATTTTAATTTTATAAAGGATTAATCGCCGTAATTTATATTTGTAGATTTAATTTATCAGCCTAGCGGTGAAAAGTGATGTCGTTTTTAGTAGGGACATCTAAAGGTTATGATTTTTTTTAAATTTGATATGCTTCTAAATAAATCCTACCCGCTCATTTTCAACATCTTTCATTTCATCTAACCTTCTATCCACCTATATAAAAAAATAATAATCTTTAGATGTTTCTACTAAAAAGGACATTATTTTTCACCGCTAGGCCGATAAATTAAATCTACAAATATAAATTACGGTGATTAATCCTTCATAAAATTATACCAATAAATTTCTACCATAATGAATGTTTTGACGTTTTTAAAATAAGTCTTTATAGATGATTTCTGGAGGATTGACATCCTTTACTACCGGAACTTTCTTAAAAATTTACAAATTAAAGTGTTCAATCATTGGATCACCGAAAATGCCAATGTTTTAGTTATCGAACGTTCAATCTTGCAGTGCTCGTTTCGTAAAGAAATACATGTACCGATTATTGAACAAACATCGGTTGGTGCTTAGAAATGTAAACAAACTGCTTCTTGGTTGTAAGCTCAACCAAAATCGCCCTGCAATGTATTCTATCTAACGGAATACCCCTCAATGTATACAATGAATTCCAATGTTTACGTGTTCAATAATTGTAACACTACCAGTTTAATAATTGTACCATCGTGTTCAATTATTGAGACCAACACAATTTTGATTAAAAAAGCTTAAGTGATGGTTTAAAAACATAGCGAAAAAATCATATCGATTCGAAGCTGTGAAACAAGTTTAAGCTACACTATCAAAGTTATATTCAAAAAATTTCCTTATTTTTTGTAGCCACAAATTCACTGAATCCCAAACATGGTGTTCAATATATAGTGTTCTTACCCTACTATTTTCAAATCCTAGCAAAGTCTTGGCATTTTGTTTTGTATTTTTACACAAAATCCAATCAAATCAAGCAGAATCCAGTGATTATTTGAAAATAAAAAAGTCAATAACATAGTGAGCAATACCATACACCTGAAATTTTCATTTTTATCAAAACTTGTCAACAACGTTCGAATTGTTTCTGAAACTACTCAAAACAATTTGAATAAAGAAAGCCAAAGAAAATTAAGACCAATTTGAGTTTTCTATTTGGGCCAGATCATAGTTTGCTTTACTTGTCCAGTCTATGACTAATAATAAAATGAAATAAATAAAAAATGACTAAGATTTAGTGATATATCTTTTCAATATCGGGTATTTAACAAGTTTTCAGATTTGTTTTCGCCAAAAATTTGTAGTTATCAAAAATGACATGGATCACTACTAATTATTAAAAACAAAATTTTAAGTGCGACCCGCCGATAAGATTTCAGATTTAAATTGGCCCATTAGTTAAAAAGGTTTCTCACACCCTTTCCTCAATATGTAATTAATTTTGAAAAATAAAACAATCAAAAACTACTGTAGACAAATCGACAATATTCAATTGATTTTCCTTTTCAATTTCAATATCTAATTTCTAAATTAAACTTTTCCAACTAATTCAACCCAACTTTTGCACTATTGATTCTGATGGCACAAAACACACGACGTATTACAGGACACGACACTTAACGTTAACGATGTCGGTCATCGTCCTGTAGATGGGCAACATCGAGCCCGAAACCGACAAAAAAGGTAATTTTAAACCATTTTCCGGTAAGTAAGAACGTTAGGTGTCGTGTCCTGTAATACGTCGTGTGTTTTGTGTCTAGTAAAAGTTCTTAGGTGAGCATATCATTATCAGCAGACATATCATTTAAAATGAGTGATTCTGATGCACTTTCATTTTAAAATTAACCTTTACTTAAGGAAATAAGCGGAAATCAGCATACTATTTTCTAGCTGACTAATCTCAAATTATTTGTGTTTATTTTTGTTTTAAACATTTTGTCACATTCAGAAGAACTATTTGACAAAAGTTTCTGTTATTTGATATTTGATTTGATAAGAATATTATTTTTTATACAGAATTGTAAATAATCCGCATTATGAAAAAGTAGGCGGCTGTCAAACGAAGACCACGTGTTTTTTTTGCTCCGAATTTCGCTCTTAAAAAATAAAATCTTATATTTCAAAATAAAGTGATTTAAGTGATACCATTGGAATTTTGTGAACTTAAAGTGCTGAGAGTGTTTCGGGTTACGGAATGATCAATGGGCAAGGCTTATAGATAAGTTACTTCATGTTCACCTGGTTAAAATTCGTATCGTGCTTCCCAAAAACGGATGTATGAAACGAGGGGTTGTGGTTGCATTTTTGCACATTTAGTGAAAAGTGTTTGTTAGTCCAAATCCTTGGATGCTACTTAATGAAGACATCAAGTTGGAAGCATGATCATTAAAATTGCTATATGCTATTTTGAATGTTATTTTCAAAATAAACTGGTGAACATAATGTTGGTGTAGGAAACAAAATTATGTTTGGACGATCGCTATAGCAATTTCCAGTCAAACCTTTTAAATATTCCCGATGCCTTTTATGGTTTGAAGAAAAGTATCCTTTTCAAATGGTAAAAAAGTAAGATGTTTAAAATGTATTATATTCATGTACATATTTAAAATAGCTTAACTCTGTTCAAGGGGATTCGTGGGGGGTTGAATAGGTCACCAAGCGAACGAAAGACTGATATACAATGGATTGTGGGTTAAAGCCAGCCGGAGTATCTCGGCAAATATGGAATCATGAGAAGGATACTATGGTTCCTTTTCATAATTCTAAATTTGTTTCGTATAGTCGGAAAAGAGTTTGGTGAGTCAAACCTATCCCAAACCAGTGGTAACGGACCCCTTGGTTCCACTGCAAATATTGTTGGTGAGTTAAGCATGGACAATATTTGAACGTGCGATCGAGACTTCCCGTACCGACTCGGGTCGAAAGACCTATCAGCCACTGGTTTAACTACATACATACATACATACATACATACATACATAGAATTGTAAATAATCCGCATTATCTTTTTCAATTTCAAGCAAATGGCATGAAAACGATTTTTTTTATTATAAAAAGATATAAAATTAAAATAAAACATTTGGATTTAATTTATCAATTTTGCAATTCCTGCTTTGGTTCTGACTGCAACTTCACTTCTCAGTTTTGATTAAGAAATTCATTTGGTATGTTTTCCCAAAATCTTGATTTGAAATTATGATTTTAACTTAAGACATTGAATTATGATTCTGAATGAAATCCGATTTGGGTTTCGAATTTTACTCTTGAACTTTTATATCTTTATCTCTGTGGAATTTTAATTTATTTCTAGATTTTTTTTTATTTTAAGTCTAAGATCTTAATGTTGTTTCCCAATTTACATGATGGAAATATTTATTCCGCATTCGATGGAGCACATACCAAGCAATTAATCATGGAACTAATCACATTTTAATATCTACATTTGATGTTTTCTAAATCTGAAAATTTTGGATGATAATAGAGTTATTAAATAAATTGGAATGAAATTTACATTTAACAGCTTTAATCAGAGTTTTCAGAAAAATTAACTCTTATGCAATATTTGCACGTGATTGTTGTTTGAAAACACCAGACATAACTGTTATTTCAATGCAA
Source organism: Uranotaenia lowii (assembly GCF_029784155.1). Classification (NCBI taxonomy): domain Eukaryota; kingdom Metazoa; phylum Arthropoda; class Insecta; order Diptera; family Culicidae; genus Uranotaenia; species Uranotaenia lowii. The sequence continues at coordinate 72,873,927 of NC_073693.1, read as the reverse complement.
TACAATACACTGAGGTTGCCAGAATTCCGTTTGACACAAAAATTACAAAATATAAATAGTTTTATGTTTTTTTTTGCAAGTAATGTAAATAAATCTGGCAAATTCTGGCCTTACTTCTAAGATTTTCGGCTAACCAGCCCCCCCCCCTCCCCCGAGAAAAATTGTCATCGGAGGATGGCTTAATCTGGCCCTGGTCTTAGATATACCTTTATAGGTACCTATCGAATCAGCTCGAAGAGTTCTGACGATGTCTGTGGTTTTGTGTGTAATGGCGTGATTTTTTGTAACATTTGTTCTCGGCGTTTTTGCAAAACTGAAAAAAAATCAAAATAGTTTAAAAACAAAATAATAGTAAATATCACAGAACGATCAATCCAAAAAACGTGTCCTCTTGGCTTGCTAGCAAAATCCAGAAATCACTAATCAAGAAGATAAAAAAAAATGACGTCATATTTTTCATGACGTCATAGGCACGATAGGCGATGGGTGCGCTCGTTTTCATAATACACAATTTCCTATGAGTAAAGAGGGTTCGCCTTCGACAAAAGGACAGAGCATAAAATTGACAAAACCGACAAATTTGTCAAAATTGCTATACATTTTAATAAAAGCATAAATTATTTATAAGTTTTTTATAAGCAGATTCGATAGGTTCTTATAAAGGTATATCTAAGACGCATAATAGATTATCTTCGAAATCGACCGATAACTAAGCCTTTCTGTAAGAAAGGCAAAAAATAGTATGTCAAACATATTTTTATTTTCAAACTGTGACCCAGAAATGATTGTTCTTGACACAAACATCCAGAAAGCTAAACTTTTTTCTGTGGAGAAATGAATTTAACTGCGTAAGTTAAAATTTCAGAGAATAGATAAGATGAAAATTGGTGTTGAAAAACATGCGAAAAAAACGCCTTGTCTCGCGGTAGGACTTGAACCCATAACTTGCACCTCTCCGGGGCTCATGTATTAACATTCTATTACAGGAGACAACCTGGCGTATGAAAATTATTCTGATCGAGTGTCAAAGTCTTTCGGAACATAAATAACCTAAGATCTAGCTTTGTTAAAAATTTCATAAAATTTAATCCATGTATTCAAAAGCAATTTTTATAATGAAAGACGACTCCAATTTTTTAAACCTCACGCAGGGTTTTCCGCAGGGTTAAAAAGATTCTATGGCATGAGAATGACTGATTATTCATTATGTAATTAGGTTTGGTTTTATATAAATTAGTTGAATAACTTACGTTTAGTGCCTTATAAATTTTATCTAGGTTTACAAATAGGTGCTGTAACTGTGTAAAGGATAAGGAACCTAAAATGTGATTCGATAACAAGATAAGTTTTTAAGTTATTACCTCGTTTATCGTAGATCACTCTTTCTAAATCAAATCTATAGCAACTTTGATTCGTTGTGTTTAATGAGAAACACTTTAGTAAATAAAGAAGAAAAAAGGGTAAATTAGCTAGAATTCATCTGCAAATTTGCTTAGAATGACTCACCACTTTGAGATCGCATGAAACTTTAATGAGTTAGTCAATGACATTTGCTACCAACCTTGTAATATTATTTAGGATTGAATGTTTCTGTAAGGTATGTTCGTTGTGAAATAGGGGTGAACGAAAGAAAGTGTTGCATTTTTTCCGAGCAAAGTTTTTATTGGACTTTTGTTCCGCCTACATAAAATGACTGATATTTAAATGACATCAACGAACAAGTTTTCTCATTATCAAAATAATGGATTTGATTTAAAATAGTGAGGTTAAACTTTCACAATAAATTTAGAAATGTTGATGACCATGCATTTTTGTTATCAATTTCGAAAAACTCAAGGCTCGATTATGTTTCGTTTTTACTTAAACATGGCGATGGCAACCGAGTTCTTTGTTCGCGAACCCGCGGCTTCGGGGATTCCGATGAATCGTCGCACACAGGAGTGTTTCACTCAAAAACCTGGCCAAAACTCAAAATTTAAATTTCATTGGTTACTTTTATGTCAATGTTTATTTGATTCTTGAATAAATTTAGCACAATGTACCGGTCAGTTTTTTGACATCTGATTTGTTTATAAGCTGTTGCAGCTGTCGAAACTTAAGTATTTTTATGAGATAGAATATTTCTACAAATCGTTGAATCAGCGCGACTACGTCATATCAATGAATAAAACTTTCTTTAGTGAGTAAAAATGAAAATTTGAAATGGAAAACTTCAATGGAGGGATGTTTATTAATTTTAAGTATAATAGACTAAATTCGATGGCTATAGAGACAGTACGCAGTGCTTTGAAAATTCTTCTATTTATGTTTTGTTTCAAACGTTGATTTTTTTTACATAATAGTGTTTTTGTTTATGTTCCCAGCAAGTCCCGGCAAAATGTTTGATATCATTTGAAAATTGATAACTTCAATAATCATGTGCAAAAGAAAAAAATCGCGCAAACTCGCGCATTTTTGATATTTTGGGGATTGAAGTTTTAAAATATTGATATATTGTTTCCACAAAAAAGTCATCTAGGGCTTCGTTTGTTTCAAATTAAAGCTCAGAAAAATTTATGTTCTTTTTCGAATATTTTCAAATGTTATTTAACTTTCAAAACCAAATAAAAAAATTCTATGATTTTTTGAATTTTACAACTTTTTTAACCTGGATTATTTATCATGTCATATAAATGTTAGAAAATTTCTATGAGAAAATTATGAAAAATTACGAAAACGGTAAAAAATATATTAAATGATCTTAAAAAACGTTTGATAGGCCAAAATAAACTTTTTTATGGATTTTAAACCTAAAAAATACTTTTGGCCAACTTTTTCTTCTACGTACTCCTGTGTGCGTCGGTTCAAATCGTTCTTGCTTCGATCGTCATCCCATTTGCTCGAACGTACTGGACGCTCCCACCAAGTCAGCTGCACAGTTTATTATTGGCTAGGGTCGTAAATATATGTAAAACTACAATGCCAGAGTGCCACCCCACAGCGAAAGATTCAGCACCAATTCCCCCCGAACGAAATACATCGCCATATGCCGCTGGATTTCACTTGATTGTTCGATCGCGCATTCGCCTGGAAATGCAATTTTGCCGACACCTTTGTCGTTTCTCGAATGGTTGCACTGTTGCAACAGATTGTCCACATAATGCAAGAAGTTGAACCTTGGAAGTTTTTGTGGAGGAATGAAAATAAAGTTTGATTCCTTCGCGAAATTTCCGATTGAGTAACGATGTATAAACAGTTTCATTGAAGTTTTTGTCACATATCTTAAAAATGATGATTGAATGTTTAGTTATGAAATAACACTTTGGTAAATAAAGATATAGTTTTATAGCACTAATGCGTTATTACAAAATCATCATGAGTGGAACCATTTCATTACTCTAGAATAAGCACATTTTTTTGTAGCCCTCGCAATAGTGTACGGAACAATGGATATATCTACAACATTCATTTGAAGCTAGAAACTCTATTCTAGAGTTGTTAAATCGATCCATATGCTCCGAAAAAAAAACTAAATAAAAACAACATTCTATGCACCGAATCGAAATGCTATTTACTTTAACCGAATCATGATTTCAGAAGCAGAAATTGCCCCCAAAACGGTGGTAGTAAACAGAAAGCTTTTAGGCAAACGAGCGAGCAAGCATCGCCAATAAATGCAATTCCGAACGGGCATCGAAGAACAGCACACGTGCTGCGATGCGGTTTCGTCGAATGCGGAGGGAGCCGTTTTCGGTGCAACCTTTGAAAAATGTTCTTTCACTTTCCTGCTGCTTCTGGCGCTCGCTGCTGAAGCCGGCAAGAAGGAAATCGACATTTTTGCCACCATCTATGTGTGTCCAAATGCTATTTAACACATGCATTGTGGGGAAGCCATTTAAACATTATTTGTAACATATGCATGAACGATGCTACTTTGCACTACCACCCAGCTAGAAGACAGCAATTCAAATAGTTAGAAGAAGGATGAACGGGTTTGGTGGGGTGCTAACCAACCGGCAGCTGTTTTAATACGTAAATAGTCTTTTCGTATAGTTTTTTATTTGAAGAAACTTGTTGAGCTCATGTGTTAGCGGTATATGCACGAAACGCAGCTGTTAACCAAATATCTGCATCGAAACAAATAATCACAACAGTGTTTCATCAGATGGAGACATTTTTTTTAAGTTAAAAAGCATCACATTCACAAATATTTTTTATTGTTTTATGACAAACAATATCGAAACAATAAAATGATTTTTTTTCTATAACATCTTCACGTGTGCACCCCGGTTCGTTATTTAAAAAAGTCGTTTTGGAAGGATCGGCTGTACGTTTAAGAAGCCAAAAACGAAATAAATCAAAATAAGTACGTTAAAAATCACCGGAAAAAATCTGATGCTCCATCTCTCATTTTCTTGGACGTCGCAACACACTTTAATCTTTTAGTCTATTCGCTCTATTGCATTTTACAGCTGGGTCTATTTCTACTGAGCAACTAGGTACGGCAAAAAAAATGTCACACATATAGATTCTTCTATAAATGGTGCGTACAGAATCTCTGAACAAATATATTTGAGGTTTTTTTTCTAATTCAGCCACCAAAAAGAACTGTCAGAACAAAATTGCAATGTAAAATAGAAAAAAAACACTAATAAAATTGTACATACTCGAACCGTGAAAAGTACATAATCTCTGTTGAAGGATGCAGTTCCTAGTATGTAAAAATGGCGATGATGGCGTTGTGCTTCTCCCTCGCACCTACATAGGAATCATTGATCAATCAACAAAAAAAATATATAGAGTATTTCCTGAGACAGATTGTGGTAGGGTAACGTTTTGTTTTTGTTTTGAAAAATGTAAACACCAACTGGTCGCCATTTTGATCTTTGATGATAAGCACTGTTCAATGCTTTCTTTAAAAAACTTCTTTAATTAAAATCATAAACATATCTTCATGTTTCAACTTCGTATGAATTTACAATTGATTAAATAAAGAATTCATGTTCTCCTCGCCAAGGATCGCTTGCAAAATCACTACAATTGCATTGCCAATTTTATTTCGTTACTATCTGGTCATTGAACATGCGTAATGTTGTTGTTATGTTTACCCTACAACGATATGCCGAAAAAATGTTAACATGAGAAATCAGCTGATCGTTTGACAAGTGGGGAAATGCCTTATTCCACTTGTACACACAATAAATTTAACAAATCTGCGTGCAAAGTTATCGCGAAAACATGTAGGGGAAAGTCGGGTAAGGTAGAATCGCAATAGAAAATCAGATATTGCTGTTTTCATCGCAGTTTTCGTGCAGATGGGCAGTTTAGGTTGTTTACTATCGCATTAACCACTGGTATTAGTAAATTTCCTTCATCAAAACTGTTTTTATAGCCATCTTAAAAATGCGTGCAAATTACACTTTTCAAAAACGGTCGGGTAAAACTGACACTGTTCAGAAAAGGTACATTTTGTGGCCTAAACCAAAATGGAACCAACTGGTCTGAGTCTAGAAGCGAAACAGTGTGGTTTCGGAATTTCGTATTTTATAGGCGCTTTCTTCGCCGTAGATCCTGTTTTTACAGTTTTTATGGCCTGTTTGAGATGTTGAGTGCTTTTCGACCGGCAATTGCTCTTGCCAAGGTCTTCTGAAGGCATATGGAGGATCAAACTGATTAAAATTTTAAAATACCTAGAGAAACTTATGTGTCCTTTTTACCTGACCTTGAGGTGTCCGTCTTACCCGGCTTAGCAACTTTTTTTTTCAAAACGTTTGATGTTCAAGCCCTTTGACCGAAACTCGCTGATTTTCCTCCAAGTGGTTAAAAAGAAGCCTAATAAACTCTTCCTTTGAAAACGGTTGACATTTTCGAAAATTTTGCGAGTTTTGAAATATTTTATGAGGAGAGAAAATTACATCAAATAATGGATCCTCAAAGTTTTTGTTTGTTTTGTTTACTATTATGGGTTTTTGCTTGCTATAAATAAACAAAGGGTCTCAAAAGTGTGATACACTTAGGCGAACATATTCCCATCATTAGATTAGTGCCAAACATTGTCATTCTCGAAATATTGAAAGTGTCCGTTTTATCCGCTGTGTCCGTCTTACCCGACTTTCCCCTAATAAAAATCATGATTTTCTCGGTAAGTTTTACTTAATTGTTTATATCAATTGAGAAAGTGGTCAATAAATTATCATATTGAATAAAATATGTTAAGTCTCATCAATTTAAGAAATATCCCAGCTATCAAATTTCTAATTTGAATTTAAATATAATTTTATAAAATGTGTCTCGGTCGTATTTGAAGCTTTCTGAGCGATCACATTTCATCTTTTTGTTCTTTCATACTGCAAGTTTCCGCTTGTGGGACGAACCACGCTAGGCCTACTTTTGTGTGGTGGTAGCTAAAAATCTATCCCGTATCTACCACTGCAAGGAAGTAGGCCCGTGAGGAATAAAACGATGAAATGTGATGAAAAGTTTTTCAAATTAAAATTACCCTTCCGCTCATTTTCAACATCTTTCACCTTATTCGAATCTTCTATCCATCTATACTCTTTCAATTCTTAAATATTCTTTCTCAAAGAATATAAATTTCACCGATATAGCCGATAAAATAATTTCATAAAAATAAATTTACGGTGATTAACTCTTCATTTCATAAATATCCCTACAATATGTTAGGAAGTTTGCCATGATTTATTGACAACGGATGCGTTTTGTTTATTCTTCGTCGTTTAAAATAATGTTTATCGATTTTTAAATGTTTAAATTGTTAAAACTATTGAAATATTCAATTGTCTGAAGCATCACTTATCGTTGAGTGTGATCTAGTGCGAGAGTTTCAGTCTCATACGGCGTGATAAATTGTTCGACAAAGCTGAAACCGGCCCAGAGCTGACGGAAGGTGAAACCATCATCAACTATCAGGGTCCTCAGCTGATTTGGTGAGTCAGTTCCGTAATACTTATTTTACATAATTCTGAAAGATTTCACAGGGAAATCTCCAGATTTTAGATTTACGATAAGAACTATACATTAGGTATAAATTATGTTCTCATGTTAAAATTAAAAAAAAAAAATAAAACTACGTTAAGAATTAAAAGCTGATGATTCAGATCTTTTCAGAAATTTTGAAGGTAATATAAGGAGTAATTTCTATTAGGTATAAGAATGACATTTTTGAAAAGAAGCCTTTCGAGCTCTAAACAGACCTCGAAAGGTTTTGCGTTCTACTCATGTTTCCCGTTTCTCTTTTTAGAGCGAGTAAAGGCGATTTACTCGTGAGTTTTGTGAGTAAACGTTACTGCACCAGTTCTGAGAATCAACAGAAGAAGATTACGGATACGAATGATTTACATTCTTTGGTCAGTTAAAAGTCCAAAGCTGTAGGATTGTCTTCTGCATCATTTCAACTTATCTTTAATTGTGCCACTGTTCGAAGGATGCACTGAAGTGGTATGAATCCAAAAAATTTACTTTTGTATCCAATAAAATGAATTCTCCCAAAGCATCGGAACAAAGACCCATCACAAAATGCTGAGCATCCAGTGCGAACCTCAAAGAGGTCAATTTTGAGGAAGAAATGATGAAAATGTGGGTTTTTTGTAGAGAAGAGGATGTTGCGCAAAATCTTTTGGGTAGAGTTGGGCCTAATGTACGATTGTACGAATATGGTGTTGAAATCAAATCAAGTAAAGAAACCAATTGATCAAAAATGGTTTAAAGTTCATTGTCTGAAAGTTTGAAAAGAATCGGTCAACTGGGTAATTTTTTACAGCGTTTTTACTGTGATGCAATTTGATGTGCCCTTTAGTTTAAAGTGCTAAAATTATTGAAAGCAACAGCAATTCTCGAAAGGATCCGTATCGGGATGCCTTAAATCGACATTGTTGCCGACTGATAGATATGTCCCAATACGAATTGCAAAAACTTCTCCGAAGCTGTTATTGATTACGGGTGTCTAAGCAGTGAAAAAAAAGATAATATTTTGATTCTGCTGAAGGATGAGTTTACTTATATTTAAGGTCATATACGATTACATCCTTTGGAAAAATCGGAACTTCAAAAGTTGATTGTAACTGTTACTTAATTTGTCGGTCTTTTACCGATAAGAGTGATGTGTTAGTAAGGATCAAAACATGCGCTTTTAGCTCTCAAGGTTTGGAAATCATCTACCTTGACTTATAATAAAAACATTTTCTCAAAAATTGTAAGAGATTTCAACATAAAAATGGCTCCAATATGTAGAAAACAAATGTCTGCTCGTGTGCATATACTTTTCATACACTTATTTATTAGAATAAATATTTTTTGTTTATGTGCGCATTGGACCGCCGAAAGCTTTGTTTGATAATTTTAAATCCATACATTTTCACACTTTCCATAACTTTTTTAGTTTTTTTTAACTGCCACAAACAGCAATAAAAATTTTGGAACGATTCAATCAGTCCTGAATTATCGCAACGAGTTTTAATTTTGTATGGAAATGTGTATGAAATAACAAAATTTTTCATTCAAAAATCGCCAGAAATGTACTGAAAGTTCTAAAAAAAAATCATTTGATTTTAAATATTCCTTGATTCTTTCAGTACATTTCATGAGAACAAACCTTAAATCTAACTTTTACTCTAGAAAAGATATGCAAAAAATGTTTTCAAAATATTTTTTTTTAATTTAAGCGTTTTTGACTGCTCATTTCAAAGCTGTTTAATCGTAGGACAAAAAGGGCTTTGCACAGCCAAAAATTTTGTTGACTTATTTAACCATGAGAAAAACATTTCCTGAGATACGTTCAAGTTCTAGCCAGCAAAACCTGCCATTTTTAAATAATTTTCATTGAATTCAGAATTTTGAAATGGTCTTAACTATTCACAACTACTCTTCTCATGTTACCAAAAAAAGAAGCTTAAGAACAGGCAAAATCAATAATTAAAAACAAACTTCATTTCAAGCTTATTTGAATTTTCTTGATGATTTAACACGCAAAAATTTCTTCTTCCATGCAAATTTCCATACAAAATTGAAACGCGTTAAGCTAATTCAGGAATCATCCAAATCATCTAAAATTTTGCATTGATGCTTGGTGACCCCAAAAGACATCGAAAAATCATATGGGATCAAAAAGCCATTTTTGCATCGGTTTAATGCGCATATACTTCGTCTGTCCTATACATGTTCCCGGTTCACAAACAAAAGATATATTGTGGATTTAAATCATTTTTAAATATTTTGTTGGTAAACTGACGGCAGAACAACAGAACAAATACCTATATCTTCGCAATAGAACAACATTTCATTTGTCGGAAAGTAGTTTGGAAGTTCGAAGACATCAGCAATGTGTTAGCCAAAAATGTGTTAAACGCATGAGATTCGTGCATCGTGGTTTTCAGATCCGATAAATCAAACCTGTTAAAATATGATTATATATCAAAATAAAATGATTTTAAAAAAGTGTGTATTATAATAAAGACATATGTATTTAAATCACACTTTATTGAAACCGCAAAAATCCATTAATGAGTTTCTAATTGTTGTGTTCTTTATACTTTCTGAAGGCAAAAAAATAACCATACAATCTCGATCATCGTTAATCAGAAAGTGGACTGTGTCAACGTTCAAACATGGAAACAGCTCAATTTGACAAAAATAGGATTCCCACCGCAGTGCAAACCAAAACAGCGATCACACCGAAAAAGAAACATTTCAAGCGGTATCGTGATCATTTTCCTATGCACGTCGTTAAGAATTTCCTTCACTTCCAAAGGAAACGACTTCTCAAGGACCCAATTAGATTTTCTTGAGAAGAATCATTAAGTGTATTTGAAAACTCAACTCATAAACAAAATTTTCTTTCATTAATCTCCTGTTGATTCGAATAAGATCGAAAATGGGAACATGCCCCCCTCTCGGCGTATGGATTAACGCATCGAAATCCACATGTAGCTATGTCGCTCATTGCTGACAAGAGAGCAAGCGAGAAGTGATTAACGCAACAGCTGCGGATGATTTACACCGGAAAAAAGATCCCACCGACGTTGCCTCAAGCTCGCAGTGTTTGAATTGCTATCATAGCTAAGTATGCGATATATCACCGAGTCACAATTTTATCTTTGGCAGTAAAAAGACAGTGTGATTTGGTTACAGAAGTATTCGAAATGACATAGAGGAGGTTGAAGCTGAAGAGAGTAGTAAATTTTTCTGATGAATGATTATGTTTCAATCACAAAGTGATTACCCACTAGACTAGACTTGAGTATGATATTTTTTTAGGATACGAGTTGTTCTATAATATTCTAAAAAGAGTTTGAAATCATTTAAACAAAAAAAAAAGTTTCAAGTAAACACATCGATCAAATCCTTTTTGGGACATAACAATGTATGCCAATCAAACCTGATCGTAAGATAAAGTAAAGCTCTTTTAGTATAAATCATACCTTTCCCGATGTCGATGTCAATGCAATTAACCCTTGCCATGGGAACCATGTATTTGAATACGGATACTTATCGCGTGCATCTTGATTGCATTCTCATTGAGCGCCACCATCAGAGACTTTCGTCTCCCTGACTGACTGATTGTACGGCAAATTGATGCCAACAACAAAGAAAGAACACACACACTCGGGAGTCCATCAAAAGGGCACTCCCTCGCTGTCATCGTCATCGTAGATGATTGATGCGAGAGTGAAATCACGGGATGACCCTGAACTTGACTCTTTTGCGGTCCCTGATTGAGGGTGACTGCAAATGGGGAAGCAGTGAAAACAGCCGATGAACCCGGAGTGATTCTTAATTTTTTTACTCCAATCGATCTTCCACCGGGTTCTCGAAAGAAGAAAACTATGGGAAGTAAGTCGCTTCTGGCTCCCAGAATTATTGCTGGTCAATCGAACTACTAGACAAATCAATTCCTCTGGCACCCAACGAATTGATTGAACAAAAACTGGCGGCCGACCGGGCCCATAAATTAATTTTCGAGGAGTCGATTCTTCGACAAATCGACGACACTTCCCTAGTCACAACTACTAGCCATTATTGGCTTCTTCAACGTTGTAGAACACTACTGGCGCGTTAATAAAAGTTGGACAAATTATGGTGGCAGTGGCGGCCTACGCAAAGCGCCATAATGCACAGTAAAAAAAATTAAACCAATCAGTACCTACACAAAACAAATGAATAAGGTTCTTTGAAGAAAATCTAATGGCTTCTATTAAAGGAAAAATGTCGATCTATGTTAAAGTTCCGATTTTTGTCTGGCATTCTTTGGGGTTAAAATGACTTTCATAATCTTTGGATACACCTTCCAGAAAAAAAAATAGAATAATCAATTTTGATTATTTTTGTAGGCATCCTTTTAATTCAAATTCAAAAGCAACCGGTTTAAAATAAGAACCGTAGCTGGAGTCGGGCATTGGTATGCAAAGATGATTCTTGTTAATTTTATTCAGATTTCATGAGCTTCTTTCATTACGCCAAAATATATAAGCTACTGATGTGGACTCGGGAATGCGGGAAGGGCTCACGAACATGCCATAAAAGCATTTTTTGTTGCGAGTTATGCCAAATAAAATGTGAATAAAAACCTTCCTCCTTCGTCCCAAATCCACCCTTAAAAAAGAGGGTCTGAAATTGATAAGTTCTGCATTTATGTCAAAAACTTATGTGGGAGTCCTTCTCCTTCTTCCCATCGCTCACTGCTGGAAGTGGGTAGGGATTTCTAACAATTATGCCAAATTTTTCGTAACCATAAACCCGCATAGAAATATGTAGCTGCATAGATTGATAAGTTTTTAAGCTATACAACACAATTTATGGGGAAACCCCTTCATCCCTTCCATCTGCACACTGCAAGGCAGAAGGGTCTGTAACAATTATAAAAACATATCTCGTTCCAAAATATCTTCCCATGCCAAATTTAGTTCCATTTGGGAGCCTCCTTCCATTTTCCTATTTCTGCACTCTGGAAGAAGAGTGGGATCTCAAAAAACTAGGAAACATTTCTCGTATTGTAAATATCTATCGACTGGTCGGGTACTGACTTCAGTCAAGAAAAAATCTAAAAAAGATTTTTATTTCTTCAACCGACGTTTCGGTATACATTACGCCTTTTTCAAGGAGTCTATTAAAATTATATCGGATCAAGAAATAGAAATTCTTTCCGGATTTTTTGTTTACTGAAATCACCGAAAATCAATTTAGTCATTTCTCGCATGTTGAAAAATTTAGCATTGTACAGAACTGCCGTTGGAAGCATAATTGTCACATGTTACAAAAAGGCAAAGCGAGAAAAACGCAATTAAAGTTTCACTAAAACATTTTGCTGTTATCGCACAGTTTCGCAACTTTTGTTGACTTCAATGCCGTAGATCTCTAAAGTATACTCCTATCATATGAGCCTCGATCAAATTTTTCGAAAATGAACTGTTTTTTCAATGAAAACCCTTGTGTGACATTTATGCCGCGAAATTCTATGAATAGTTGAAAGATGGACGCATATTTGTCACACCACGAACATTTTCTCAGTAGTTGTTTGGTTTGGAATTTCGTGCGTGGCTCTTGTGTTTTATTCGTAAATGGAAGCTTAAATTGAAAAAAATCAGGTCTGAATCGGATTATTCGAAACCGTACATTATTTGGTGACAAACATAAAGTGTTTAACGGGTTCGATCAATAAAACGGCATGGGGAGCCATTTGCGGCAGCTCACTCACTGTACAGGAAGCAACATATCTTCAACAAACTGTCAGCTGCCGTGCTGAAAATGTCGCAACCGCGAGAGTAGCGATACCAGAAGAGGACAATCAATCCGTTTGAAGTGAATACGGTCCTGGAACAAGTTCCGGATGAACTCTGGCGGCATACTTCGTAAACATTAAAAAATATACATGTCCGGTATTTTGCGAAGTGCGTCAAAATAAAAACTCAAAGCAAAACCAAAGAAGAAATGGTCAGCTAAAACCACCGACAATCACTTATGGCCATCCTGGACAATTTTGGATTACAGTTCCACGGCGCCGGAAGAGTAATATTTGTCTAATGTTGTGAAGTGGGTTTCGTTTGCATGCACTCTTCCAAGCGCCAGCAACGAACCCGAAGCAGTTTGCAGATTTTTTCTTGCACATACTGGGATGTCACGAAAACAGTGACCCTTCCCCCTCTTTATATTTCCATGATCCCCTCGCGACTATCAAGGACACGTATGCCAAGTTTGGTGCAAATCTGTTTAGACGTTCCGAAGTTATAATACATTCATTTAATCAGTGTGACAAATATGCGTCCAATCGTCTCAGTGTGACAAATTGGCTTTGATTTTTTTTCGAAATTTCTAGAATAAACTTTATGTTTCGACAAAGAATTTCAATAAAACGTATCAAATTATGACAATTGGCATCAAAAAGTCAAAAACGTCGAAATGTCACATGTGACAATTATGCGTCCAACGGCAGAGAATTTCTCGTAAATAACATCTATTCTGCCCTAGTTTTCAAACCTTCCGCCATCCCTTGACAAGACATATCTTCAGAATATTTTAAACCAGGGATGAGCAAACCGAAACCCGCGGGCCGCATGTGGCCCGTGAGGCCCTTTTGTGCGGTCCACGAAGCTTTTTTCAAATTTTCACGCCTTAACTTTATTTTACAATTGATTGTTAGGAAAATTTATATGACTAGATCAAATAAGCACGTATGCCAAACAATGATTCAGATTGTTAATTTTTTTTAAGGCATTTATTATGTTCTGTTCAAGGCATAAATGCAATATTGTTTATTGGCAAAACGTAATATTGGAGTTTTTTTTTATTCAGGATACATTTCTCCTAATTATTTAACTCTAACCAAATGAAAATCCATTAAAGTGAGTCGGAAAAGAAGAAAAAAATCTGAAGCTACGCATGTTTCGAAGTCCGTTTGTGAGATCATTGTTTTCGTTTCAAGGAAATATAAACTTGTATGATAAAAAATATGCTCAGCAGATTTTTTTTTTTAGTATTCTATCCAAAAAAAGGCAAAAAGTCTCCTTTTGTAAGCATTCAAATACTGGCAAAAAATTAAAACCCAAACCTTCTCAAATATTTTTTATTTCTTAATATAGACGAAAATTACGAAAGGTTTATAATAAAGCCTATTTAGTTGTAAGATTTAAGATTTTTAATCAACATGTTTCTCCTGGCATCAAATTTACTGACAAGAATTATTAGTTCTTGATAAAAACAATAGATCTGAAATTCTTTGATTCGACCCAAAAGGTCTTTAACGATTATCTGTGATGCTTTTTTTCAGAAAATTGATAGATTTCATCACAAACATCGATAAATTGAGTTATTGTAATTGAGTTATTATAAGTGATATAATTCGCATTCCACATTACCAAAGTCATGATATAGCTTTATAAATCCTATTCCAATGATATCTAAATAAAACTAAAAATTACAAAAATCAGGATACAAATTCTAGAATCAAGAATATGGTTTTGATGATATTTGCTTTAAAATATGGAATGTGAACATTTTTTTGTGATTTCGACAACCTTTCTCAACACCTCAATGCTATGGTCCAATACAGAGCTTTGATTTAATAAACGCAGTTTTTAACGTTCGTAGGAAAAAAAAAACAAGACTTTGAGGACAAGTTTTAATTATGGAAAAAAATTCACAGAAAGTAAATTAGCTGTTTAATGTCCAGCGCTAAGAGGACGGTTGTTTCTTCGAATACATATTGTCCACACTCTTAGTTATCACTGTGGTAAGATCCAGAAAATTTTTGAATGGAAGTGATGACGAATAGTATCATCGGTTTTAACCAGAAATTTTGTAAAAACGCATGTTCGCCAAGAAATACTCTTAAAAATTGAGAGAATTAAAAACTGACAAAAACTTAGCGATTTTCAATGTTGGCTATTTAAAAAGTCGTTTTGAATTTCTGATTTTAAACACGTGAATACGTTTTATAATTCCTTTTCAGATTTACTTTCGCCAAAAAATTGCCGACAAGATTTCAAATTTAAATTGGCCCGTTGGTTCAAAAGGTTTCTCACCACTGTTTTAAAGTAAGCTTACCACGGATTTAACCGGACTTGCTCGGGCATTTTAAACCAAATTTGAGGAAGATCCGGTTCAGCCCTATTGCCCGGTTGCCCGGATTTCGTTGAAAATTCCCGGATTTTACCCGAATTTACTCACTTCAATTGCTAAAACCAATAAAAAAAACTAAATTATAGTTAATATGACTTTTTTTCTGGCGTCCAAAACACGAATACTCTGAGCCAGTTTTAGCAAATTAACATGAGCGATTTCTTTAAAGCCAGAAATACGACTCAGAATCAACTAAATTATGTTTGGATACAAAAAAATGTTTCAAGTGTTATTTTTCTTGATTTTTAATGAATAATTCTAAGGTTTTGCCCACATTCGTCTGGATATTTTCGGGATTTTAGGTCAAAAAACTTGAAATAAAATGACTGGATTTTGCCAAGTATTCAGATAAAATATTCCAGATTAGATAGGCCCGGATAGTCAATGAACATACTTTGAAAATCACTTGGAAATTGCTCTCTCCTATCTAAAAATACCTCAATCCCGCAAATTCTAAAAACATTCCTTTTTTTACTACCAAAACTAAAAGCTGGTGAACGCTCATATCTGAACCGGTGTATTCACGGTGTCTTTTATAGAAAGACGCCAAGAAAAAAAAATCGCCATCTCTGAAAATTTGCCACATTATAAAGAAAGCCCTTTCCTATCCAACGCACTATTCAAGTAAAAAGACGATCGGGGAGTCTAGAACAATTTTTTTTTGAAGATTTGCGAACAAAATACACGATCGAATTTTTAAAATTCGCATTAATAATAATTCATAAAAACTTAAAATATTTCTGAATTAAAGCAATCGAAAGATTCCTTTTAATTCAACTACGGTATAAGCAAAGTTCAAATACTGGTATTCCGATAGCATCAATCGAAAACTCTTACTGAAGAAGATAGTAGGTTGCTATCAAAATACCCAGTGATCGACATCGCTAACTAAATGTTAGCGGCGCTAATTAGATCGCTATCTCGGTCAAAGTTAGCGATCACTAATAAAAACCGCTATATGTTGCGTTGAAGTTATCGATCTATAATAAAGCGCTAATCGCTAATCGGTAGTAGAAAGTTTTGAAAATGATAAGCAAAACACAAATTTTGCAGTCTTTAGTTATAATATTGACTAGAAAGGTTGTTAAATGATAAATGATTGATTTATTGACTTATTCTGTTCTGGAAATCTCAATTTTTCACAACTTTTTCATCTCTTTTATATTCGAAGAAGGCTTATGCTTAAGACATAAATTCAAATGAAGACAATTCAAAAAGACTCTTATTTCTATGATTCCAATCAAAATCGAGATCTAATAGCTTCTGGAATCAATCTTTAACGAAAATTTAAATACCTGATCAGATTCAAAATTTTAAATCTGAATGATGCCGAATTTATGATCAATAAGTCTATGGCCAAATTAACACTTCAAAGAGGTAGCGTTCTTCAGTTAGCGGAACTAAAAATTAGCGGAACTTTCTTATCCGCTAGCTGAAGAAAAATATAGCGAGAAAATTAATTCGCTAACCGAAAGTTAGCGGACTAATTAGCGATTAGCGGATTAGCGTTTTTGTGCCGGACACTGAAAATACCGGTATCTGAACTTCTCTTATACCGTGGTTGAATTAAAGGGAATCTTTCGATTGCTTTGTTTCAGTAGAATTATTCAATGAAGTAGGCTCACAACACATATTAGAGTAAAATTTTCCGTTTTTAAGCTTAAATTTTCAAGAAAAGAGATTTTAAACAAAAGTTTTGGGAAAAAACTTTAAATTTCGAAGAAAATTATTATATTATCATTTAAAACTTTCTAGATTTAGCTTAACAAAAACTGGCAACACTTAAGAAAATTTACAAAAATACTGTTATAAGTGTATGACAGTTTTAGCACAATTTTAAATTTTGGATGCGGCTTAAACCGCACTTTCCACAGGGGTGAAAGCAAATTTAAAACTAATACACTTTCATTGCAGACACTCAATAATTGAGAAGAAAAAACCCATGTTATTAGAAAAATTGCATAAGATGGAGTTTCATACAATCTAACATCTTAAAAGTCATTAAAGGAATATTTATTCTACCAGGATATCATTAACTTAAAAGCCAAAATAACTACACAACGAGAGAAAAAGGTTAATTGAAGTAAAACAAAAACTTTTTTTTTTAATTTGCTCATTTGAGGTGCTGATTCCAAATATTCATTTAGTTCGCAGCTCTTGTTTTCGAGATATCCTTTGAAAAAAGGTGAAAATTCATTAAACAAATTTGTGAACTTGTTTGGCATAGCTACATCATCAATATTTTGAAAAAAAAAAAAAGGTTTTTACTCAATAATCAACTTTACCGAAGACCACGGGTAATTTTGACTTCTAAGAAAAAAAATTACTGGAGGTCACTTCTTGTCCATTTTTCAAAATCTACGAAAACACGATTGTAATCGATCAATTATGAGCATTCATTTTTTTTTTAACGAATAGTCACCGTTGATTATAATTTTATGCTAGTTTTAATGGCATTGCGGTGAACGTTACCACGTGCTTTACCAATCCATCGGGTTGGATGTATGGGTGAACGTAATTGCGCCTCTCGCTATTACTTCTCTCAGCCATTCAACTGATGTGGGACAAAGGGTCTAGAACGCACCTTTGAAGCTTTCCATAAAATATGCTCTTGGCTCATTTTCAACATCTGTAAATTTTCTCCTACTAAGCATCTGCTTTATCTATCCGTCATTTAATTTTCAATCTGTAATTCTTCTATAAAGAATTTTCGTCGTAACGTTCACCGCAATGCCATTCAAACTAGCATAAAATTATGAGTATTCGAACGGACTAAATAGATTGGCAAACATGCTACTTTAACGTATTTTTAAGTCAAATTTTCATGCTTTTCAGTCAGTGTTGTTAACATCTTTTCCTCAATTTATGTTACGTACATATGGGCTGGTTGAAGCGGGAAAATGTTACCCAAACATGTGTGAAAATAATCAACGTTGGCTAAAATTTTCTCACCGTGAACCCCCAACGTCAAAATCAGTCGGTTGGAGTTTTTGAAATCCTGTTTCAAATTTGCATGAATTTGGAAAAAGGCGTATAACGGTTAATTATGAAATCGATAACATTGCTAAAACAGCAATTTATGCCACCGGTGGCTCCAAAATCGTGTTTTCCATACACTGTTGGGACCGCTCTAAAGGTCTAAAGGTGTATTTTTCATGATCAGTTCTATAGAAGACAGAATGCAATTTTGAGTTAAGGGAAAAAGGTACATTTTAATCATACATGATTAGAATGTTTAATCATTCCTCTCGGGTATGGCTTTAAAGGAAAAAAAAACTTTTTGATTATTTTTGATTTTTTTTTAACTTTGTGCAGTGTAAGCTTGAAAAATTAAAGGTTTTTTTTGGAAAGAAAGATGTTATTTTTGCGTGTTTCCTTCAAAAATGTTACCTTTTTGTGATAAAAGTTTCCATTTTTGAAAATGTTTGAAGCATATTATTTATTCATGTAGATCATCGATGTGTTTGATAAACTTTCGAAAGAAACCTTCTAACATTCCTTCACATTATTATTTCTATATGTTTTCCGAATTTAACGAGTAATCTAACTTTTCAGGACCAGAACTATTTATTTCTAGAAATCTGCCAGGACGCTCTATTCAGACAGCAAGAGGAAGTGAGAAAAATCAAACACTCTTTATTGTACATTTTGATTCTCAAAAAATGATTTGTCACTCTTTGGAGGCTCGTCACATTTCTGAAACTTATGCAAATTTAGTTAAAAAATCAATTTTATGATTTTTATAAGGGAGAAACAATATAATGCAACTCCCTCCCTCCACTCAAAACTGAATTCTGTCTTCGATAGAAATAATCATGTAGAATACAACTTTATAACAGCATTTTTATTTTTTTTGACAGTGTTGCCAGCTGTTTTTACTGCTATTTCTACAAAGATAGTTAGAATATTTTCTTAGAAATTCATAGTTTTGCGTGAAAAAATTAGTTAAAGATCTTTTTCATAAAAAATCGGCCTCTCCATTTATTTCCCGGTGCCGGAACAATCTTTAAATATTATCTGCAACACATTTTATTTACTGGAGCTGAAGCCATGTCATAATATTCTTAAAACGGAGCACAGCCTTCGAAATCATGCACTTGATCATTTCAGACCTCAATTAATGATTTTTTTTACACATTTTGCGTCACTCACAAGAGTGGTTAGTGTGATAAGTTAATATTGAAAATCATACAAAATTACAATACTTTAACCGGTAACAATAACGACACATATTTGTAATTCTATTTGGTCGTCCACAGTTTAATCCACAGTTGATTTTTTTCAACTGTGTCTCTGAGATGTGGCACCAGAGCGCTATCGGCTTGGTCGGCTAGGGTCAATTGCCTAATTTAATACGGCTCGTGAGGTATGATTAATTGATGCGTAGAGTGTCACGATTGTTACCGGGAATACATTTATGATGGCTAGGTTGGTTCACATTGAAATGGATAGTTGTTCGGAGTTGTTTCGTTTTTTCAAAAATTGTTTATTCAGAATCAAATCTCATTACTTAAAACCACGCTTCAAGTTGTCATGTTCGGTCATTTTCCATATATTTTTCAAATATTTGTATCTTTCTTTCAAACGTAGAGGTATGTTTAAAAAATCTAAAAATCTGAATAAATCATTAAATATAGTTTGAAATAAGAAGAATCCTTTGGAATTTTTGACTCAAAATCAACCATTTTCGCGCCTATTTAAATATACCCCTTTGGCTCTGAGGGCTTCATATCAAATGGCCTGTCTTTTTCAACTGAACCACCCTAATGAGGATGTTTTATTCTGCTGACGAAACCTCAACCATAGATTGCCACTACCTACCTACTGGCTAGCTGCTCGATTGATGACAAATGGTAAGGTTTCAGGTTTGTTGTAGCTCCGCGCTTTTGAACTATCCCAGAGTCAAGTGGAAACCATTAATATTTGCCAGTTTGGTTTAGAACAAATTGCTCTCGATTGAATTGATTTGATATAATTTTTTTTTGAGGAAAGGGATCGTATCGTATATCTACAAGAATTTATTAGTCCATAAAAGTCGATGATCAATGTTGACAGTGAGAAATGGGCGAAATCTTCTTTTTTATTACTTTACGAAAAGTGATTCAACTGTCAAAACATAAAATTGTTCGGCTACCACAACGGACCGAGAGCGATTTGATGAAAGGACAAATTAATAGCCACTAAAGCGATAAAAATCTACCGGTCGCCGGTGTTTGGACCAAGCCAGACGATTTTGTGTACGGAAATAGACTGAACAAACAACCAAAACGCACCGAAAACCGGGTGAGTAAGTAGGTATGTACACGCTTAAACTACGCCCAATTGTTTACGGTGCCAGAAGACAGACAGAAGAAAGCAAGCCAAACGACCGGCAAATTTTAAAAGAAAAAAAATGGACACTGTTAAAAACTGAAAGGGGTTTAGGAAACCGAAAAGGTAACAGCGTGTGTCTGTGTGTGTCGCTTCAATTTTAAGAGGATGCGGTTGAAAACAATAAAAGTTCGGAAAATTGACCCACTGGTAGTTTGGGTCGAAAAAATAGAAGGTTATTTTTATCATTTATGACTAGATAATGCTTGGTATATTTTTCATTGAAAGAGGAAAATCAAGAAAGATTTTCATTTTCTGTAAGCAATCCCTTGGGAAGAGAAGACCATTCAGATCAAACAATTTCTATCCATTCAATCGTATCCATCTAAGAGGCTCTTAAAATGTTTGGAACATGCAAATTCATCCATCTATACAAACTTTGCAAAAAAAGGTAATAAATTTCTAATATTATAAATTAACAGCCATTCGTGTGCGTTCGGAGTCGTGCAAGCTTCCTTTTTTTGATATTATTTTTTGGGACTAGCGAACGTGCTCAATTAGAATAAATGGGTAATAAGACTCAATCATTGAGTCGCTCGCAAGAAGCTTTGTGAGAATGAAGTCTTTCCATTTTTTTTAAGAAGCACATCTTCAGTAATTTGCAATTTGCATACATTTGACTACGAGTTTCTGAACTAAATTAAAATTTCTGTAATTTTTAGTATAACCTATTTTAAAATATCTTCAAACGAATTCAAACTTCCCAAGTAATACCAGCTTGAGAGTCATGTGTGAATCACAACCAGAAACGAGAAGCACCCCGCATTGAACGAAAATATACGCCCGGTTGAGTGGTGCTGATCTGTTTCCTTCCAGTCATGTAAATAGTTGACTGAGTGTATTGCTTTATGCCCGAGATACTAATACTATCCATAGCTAGCCATAAAGCTAGTAGTAGGAATACTAAACAGAGCACGCTGCTAAAGACGACGTTGCTGTTCCCTGCCAGCCAAACAGCAGCAGCCGCACGCCTGACTGGGAGATATCCAGAAGCGTGATGGAGCGTGTCAACAGAAGTTAAACTAACATCGAAACAAGAACAGAAGGTATTGTCCGTTCCGAGGAAATAGGGATGTCAGTTTGTCATACTGTTGGAATAATCAAGTTTAGGAATAATAGATCAAGTCTTTTTTTTTTTTTCATTTTAATCTAATGATTTGAAAGAACGTGAGAATGAGAATAAACTACCAACTTGAAAGAATGCAATGATTTATAATAATTCACATCAGTTTTTGAACATGTGTAGCATCTTTTTTTGTTGAAATGAACGATTCCACCCTTGCTATTATGTTATTATGCTATTATATGTCACTATTGTACACTCACTTTCCCCCGGGGCTGGAATGCAGAAAAAAAAAAGAAAAACAAATCGCTCAAATGTCAAATTGGTCTGATTAAATCACCGACTAGTTAGTGAGTAACAAATTGTATTTTTTGAAAATGATCATGGTAAAAAATTTTTTTTAAGACTTAAGACAGTTTTTTACTGAACAAGTTTGCAAATTTAATCAAACTGAGCATGAGCATGCCTACAATAGTATTGTTGATTTTGTTTGGTTCCGACATGAATTTTTATCTTAAACGATTATAACTTTTTTCAAAAACTGCTCAGTTTTTTTGTCAAATAGTAATAAAAATACTGCGAACGAGCTGCAGGCAAATTTCTATTTGCCTCACCTAAGCTTTCTCTAACCGGGAAAGTACTAATTTCTTATAAGCAGCATCGCGCTGCAGGAAGAATATTGATTCATTTTAATTTTGATGTGTCAATAAATTACACCTTAGAATAATGAACGTACACATAATTTTAATTTAGGCATAGTTTGAGAACCATTGGAATTTGAAAAAAAAATTAGAATCCAAATATTCCCGGTTTTTTTTAATGCAATTGCTGATTTTCCAGCCACTGAGTTTGCTGAAAGTTTCCAGCAATTTTTATTGCTGTAAATTTTACTGGAAAACCAGCGGAACATAAACCAGCCAAATTTTGCTGTGTACGTATCCTACGGTGAGATTCCTACGGTTCGTGTGGTTCCTACGGTTCGATCGGCATCTGCGGTTTCTACGTTTTCTACGGTTCGAAACGTTCCTATGTATCGTACGGTTAGTTTGGTTCCGACGGTTTGTGCGGTTTCTAAGGTTCCTAACGTTACTCCGGTTCCTACGGTTCGTACGGTTCATACGGATCCTATTCTTGCTTCGCTTCGAAAGGTTTCTACGGTTTCTACGGTTCGTAGTTCTTAGGTTCTTAGGTACGGTTCTTTCGGTTCCTACGTTTGCTACGGTTCCTACGGTTCCTACGTTACGTTTCTTACAGTTTCTACAGTTCCTACGGTTCGTACGGTTCGAACGGTTTCTACAGTTCTTACGGTTCCTACGGTTTGACGTTTCCTATGTATCATACGGGTCGTTCGGTTCCTACAGTTCCTACGATTGTATGGTTCGTACGGTTTGAATGGTTGCTACGGTACCTACGGTTTCTACGTTTCTTACGGGTTTTTAAGGTTCCTACGGTTCATGCGGTTCCTACGGTTCGAACGTTTTTTAGTTTCTACGGTTAAAACGGTTTCTTAGGTTCCTACTGTTTTTACGGTTCTTACGATTCGTATAGTTCCTACGGTTCCTAGTTATCCTAAGGTTCGAACGGTTCTTACGGTTTCTACAGATTCTTAGGTTCCTACATGTCCTACGGTTCAAACGGTTCCTACGTATTGTACGGTTACCACGGTTAATACGGTTTGAACGTTTCGTACGGTTCCTACGATTCCTACGGTTCAAATGGATCCTACACGGTTCCTACGGTTCGAATTGTTTCTACGGTTCCTACGATTTTTAAGAATCCTACTGTTTTAACGGTTCGTACTGTTTCTACGGTTTTTACGGCTCTTACGGTTCTTACAGTTTCTACAGTTCCTACGGTTCGTACGATTCCTACATTTGCTACGGTTCCAACGGTTCGTACGGTTCGAACAGTTTCAACGGTTCCAACGGCTGGTTCAGTTCCTACGGTTCCTACAGGTCCAAAGATTCGTACGGTTCCTACGGTTCGTACGGTTCCTTCTTTTCCTACGGTTGCTACGGTTCATACGGTTTCTACATTTCCTACGGTTCGTTCGGTTCCTACGGTTTTTACGCTATCTACGTATCGGTTCCTACGGTTCGTACGATTCCTACGTATCGTACGGTTTGTACGCTTCCTACGGTTCATACAGGTCCAAATGTTCGTCCAGGTCCAAATGTTCGTACGGTTCCTACGATTAATTCGGTTCCTATAGTTCTTACGGTTCGTACGGATCATACGTATCGTCCGGTTAGAACGATTTCTATGGTTTTTTAGGTTTTGACGGTTCCTCAGTATCGAGTACGGTTCACACGGGAAACCGTCTTTTGTCTTTTGTCTTTTGATTTTCTGATTGTGAAAACATTGGTAAAATTTTTAATAAACAAGATTAAAAATAAAAAAAAAACATTTAATACTTGAAATCACTTTAACTTTTTTTGTGAAAACGCTTATCGTGATGCGATCTGGAGTTGAAACGTTTCTCCTTTATAATCTACAGTATGGATTTCGAGCTGGTTCTAGCACCTCAATTGCTACCTGTGAACTTGTCGACACGATAATCGAAAACATAGATTCAAAAAACATAGTCGGGGCTTTGTTTTTAGACCTAAAAAAGGCTTTTGACACCTTGAACCACGATATACTGTTAAAAAAACTAGATTCATATGGGATTCGGGGAATTGCGAACGATGTCATTCGCAGTTATCTGTCAGGTAGACAACAATATGTATCAGTAAATAATACCAACAGGTTTTTACAAAACATGAGCATTGGAGTCCCTCACGGGAGTAATATTGGACCACTGCTATTTCTGCTTTATGTCAATGATATCCAGAACATTCCCTTACATGGCATCCCAAGACTGTTTGCAGACGATACGGCCCTTTTTTATCCAGGGAAATGTTCTAAGCTTATTGTTAAGCAAATTGAAGAAGATCTTACAGTTCTTTTAAGATATTTCAATGCAAATCTTCTTACTATAAATCTAAACAAAATATATGGTTTTTCATTCAGCAAGAAAAATAGTTCCCAGTCATGAAGATCCTGTAGTCAATAATAACGTGATTGGAAAGCAAGGTCTCATCACTGTGTGGAATACTTTGGCGTATAAAGCCATTTGTCTCACGTCATGTCTTACTAAAATTCTATTACGCATTTGTTAATTCTATTCTAAATTATTTAAGCATTCTTTGGGGAAGAGCATCGGTATCCCTACTAACACGCCTACAAACACTGCAGAACCGTTGCCTGAAAACAATATTTAATCTTCCATTACTGTTTCCAACTTTCCATCTTTATTCTGAAAGATCCCACAATATTTTGCCCCTTACAAAATGTGTGACTTGCAAACCATCTTATTTGTGTTTGACAATCTTCATTCTTCAACCAATAGAAATATGAGTTTTACCATGGGAGTCCGAACCCATAATACCCGACAATCAATTCATCTTCAGCGTAGTAGATCATCGACTACTCTAGGTCAACGAAGAATCTCCTTCATTGGGCCTACCAAATATAATAGTTTGCCCAATCGAATCAAAATCATCAACAGCCTTTAAAACAAATTTGATACAATATCTCAAAGGAATTCATGTTCGTTAACCACCAACCATCGTATCAGTCATAGTAATTTTATTTTTTTGTTTACCTTTAAATATTTAATTTTAATTCTGTTTTTTTTTTTAATTTAGTTTCAAGACAGCCTTAGTTTTAATTTTTTCTTCATATCTTTAACCTAATTTTAATTTTGTAAATTCTTGTCGTATTCTGTGGATCTCTTAAAAGGATACATATATTTCCACTGAGATTCACACGTTAACGTAAATGTAGTTATTTTTTCTCGTCCATGGCTTCGCATATCTATAGCTTAAAAAAAATTGGTGCCCAACATGAGTAGAGTCTTGTTCGGGTTTTGTTATTTGTATGCTGTCGACATGCTGGGAACAGTAGCGTCCATTACCAGGGGACTAAATTGAGTTTTTTGGTGTGGGGGAGTGTGGCAGGCAATTTAAAGGTGTAATAAAACAAAAGCTTTAGGAAACCTAAGAAAATCAAATAGAAGGGGAAAATACCTAGATTTCGACAGTTTTTGCATGTTTTGTCGAAAAAAACCATGTTAATAAATTTACTGACTAAATTTTTTCATCTAAAATATGATTGGTTCTATAAATCAGGCTTTTCTCTACCTTTTTTATTGTAAAAAAGTTTCAAAACAAAGTTTTTATTATCCTTTTACTAAAACCTTTCGATGACCTTAGTTTTCGACATTCAATTATAGTTTTTGACAAAAAAAGTTTTAGTTTTCGACAAGAAGATTTCCACCTTTTTATTTGCACAGGAATATGATGTATTTGCATATTGGAATTGCTTGTCTACTTCAGGACGTTATTCACACCATGGAAACAGTATTAACACACCCGGGAAGATGAGTGTCGAAAAATAAATTATTAGATGAATTTTCAGCTCTAATTTTCGACAGCTCAAAAAACACTTGAAATTTCACACAATATAAGCAAAAATAAGAAATGAATGATCGAAAAGGTTGATTTTAGAACTTTATCCATCCATTGATTCCGTTTTATGTTGCTTTTAATTGAATAAAAGGGGAGTTTTTTCATGATTCAAAATCATTCTTATTTAGTCGATGGCATTGAATTACACAGGTGATTTAGAATGTTACTTTCAAATTATTAGTTTACTACCTACTATTAAACTTATTTAGACGAATTTTTATATTCAACGTATACTAAACTGGAAAACCAAAAATAGAAAAATATGAACATTTTTTTTTTTTTTGTAAATCCTACATTTGAAACGGCTCATATCTTAACCCTCATCCGCATTAGAGTGTCATTTTGACACTATTTCAAGTTTGAATGCTTGTAACTTTTTTCAGAAGCATCAAAAAACAAAAATTTCTTCGGGGACCCTAAATGAATTCAAAAGTTCTTTAATTTTGCATCTTTACTTTATTTATGGACGAACCCTGGAAGCCTGGACAAAAAAACTCCCTTTTCCAACTTAGAGTGTCATTTTGACACTCCAAAAGTAAAATCCATTTAAGTCGTTTGAATTGTTATGAACTTCATATAAAACTTATATCAATAGAAACCTTGTAACGTCAGTAAAATATGTTTAGAACATTATATATAGCTAAAGCTTCTAGTTTTCTCGTTATTCAGCATGAAAGAAAAAAAATCCGAAAAAACATGCCTCACCAAAACTGCTGTAGTTCATATGTTACACGTCCAAAAAAATATTTGCCTTATGCATATGAAAGCTGAAGTTAATACCTACATCATGGAACAAAGAAATATTTTTAAAAAAAATTTTTAATGAAAGGGTCACAAAAAGTTCAAAAAAGTGGTCTGAAAAACCTACTTTTCATTCAATTGCTAGTAAATACTGTTTGAGCGATGGTAGAGTGTTTTAAAAAATATGACTACAAACTTTATTGAAATTCTAACATTTTGCTGTCTTTAGATTTTCGATGCAACAAAAATTGAATTTACAGGAATTTTTCAAAGTTGGCTACTTTGCGCGTTTTTTTCACTATTTGAAATTTCATCTGTTTTTGTGGTCCTCCGTCAGGTTGTTCCCGGATTTTCAGTGCTTTCTCGCCGTTTGAAGCAATTAAAACTATATCCACAGAAAAGGGAATTTAATCTACATTCTAGTGAGGTGCAACAATTTACGCTGTGAGATTTCACAAAAATATGAAAATTAGAAACGTAAAATCATTCCTGAATTTCTAGAACTACAAGCAGCGGTCCAGCAAAACGTGTTTGATTGCTCTCCGAGTAGGTACGGTGGGTGGTGTTATTCGGACCGAAAGCGAAGCCGACAGACGAAATAACGATGCGTGCCGTGCAGGATTTTTTTTTGCACATACCATTCATGATTGATTTTTTTTATTGTTACATTATACGGCTAATAGCATCAAAGCATCATCTGTCAAGCAAAACACCAGAAACATAATGTATGAGCATGTGTAAATTCTTTGAATTCTACAAACAGACCTAGATTATTTTGTTATTGCTTTGTTTGATGAATCTACGCCTCACTGTTCAGTGCAATCATGATCATGAATGATAAATGAAAAAAAAAATCACCTCGACCAGGAATCGAACTCGAGCCTACTGATTACCTCTCCGACATCTTACCAATAGGCCAAATCGTCAGACGATACAAGTCAAGCTGTAGCTCTATTAGTCAGTTGACTTCATCGAGTCGAATTTGCTGCTAGAATCCCCAGCAGAAAACGCTCATTATGCCTTCATTAATGGTGCTCATACTGCCTCGGGGGGTTTCTCATTATGCCTCTACAGTGACTGGTTTTTAGCTTTCGGCAAATTTTTTAAAATGCATTTTTAAACTTTTTTATCTGCTTTTTCAAGTTTCATCCAATTAGGCAATAGACTATTTGAGTGTCTGAACACGAAACAATGATGTAATTCACATATTACAGCTGTTTTCTATGGTTAAATAAGCGTTTTCCTTAAGGTGGCCATTATGCCCCATCTCCCCTAATTCATTTCTTGAACTGAAAAATTTTACTTGGAAAAAATCTCCATGGGGGTGGGTAAAACCCCAACGTACTGTAGGCTCAAATTAATCCTAGTACAAGATCTCATGTCAAATTTGGGCCAGATCAGATCACGGGAAGGGGTCGTCGCTCAACGAGCTTGAAGTTTGTATGGGATTTTGAAACACTTTGCTCGGGAGACACATGAAAAACCACTTTTTTTATCAATAACTTTGGTTCCCTTCGGCCGATTTTTTTAAAATATGGTTTTTCTTAAGCCCAAACTATGATAAATATTCCATTCCAAGACTGCATTTCGATTAAAATTAAGTTAAGATAAAGAAGTTATTAGGGTTCAAAAATGGGCTAACTTTTTTAAGGGTGTTACTACGATTACTACGATTATTACAACTCGCAATTTTTGTTGTCGAAAATACTATGGTCATGATAATTTCATCATAACTTCTATTACAACTAGCGTCCGCATAGTAATTTCGGCATTGTGGCTTGCATTAATGTAAATAAAATACTACACGCATGGTGCTTTTAAGAATTAAACATATTTGATTCAAAATCATAGCTGCGTTTTGTGATTTACATGACAAAGTTGTTCAGTGAAATATTTTCTTTAAAGAATTTATAAATTGACACAAAAAAATAAATGGCTCACACCCCAGGCTCTGAGAAATTAAAAAATGAACTCAAAACGACTTAATCAGAGCATATCGAATAATATTTTACCTTGAATAACAAGCTTGGACAATAACTTACGAACTTGTATCATTATCACCAACCCTGTATTTTTTGTATGGAAGTTTTTTCAACTTTTATGACGGTACAAAAATTTCAAAATTTGTTCGTTTTATTTCATCGTTTTGCACACTGATGAAAAATGGACATCCCTACCCATCGATCGAATCGAAGAAAGAACCTACACTAACTTCGTCATAGATATAATATAGAACGCGCCACCCGCTGCTCGCGCATGTAAATCGAGATGTGTCATAAATTTTATTTCTAATAAATACGGCTAATAACAATAATAATAGTCCTCCGATCAGGAGGGACGGGGAAAAAAGGCACAAACAAATAGCAGGGGGAAAAAGACGCGTGTTTACCAAACAAATCTACCACGGTTGGCATTAAATATGTTGGCAATCGGGAGTCGGAGCTACAACTAGGAAAGGAATTGACCTGTTAGTGACATGTTTCTAGTTCTAACGTAACGACCACGATATTGGTTGGGTGGTCAGTCAAAGTGATGTCATTTGCTTAGAAAAGTGTCGCAGTTGTGAATGGTTTCGTTGAGAGCTATTAAACTTTTGCGCACTGAAATATTTAAAAAGATTCAACAACTTTTAAATTGAGAATGTTCGATTATACTTTCATTGACTGTTTTAAAATGAGAAAACCGACGTGTTCAAAGCACTCGCAAACAACCGAACCCTTTAAGGTGCTCGGAATATAAAAATTCAGCAACAGGAAACATACCCATCATGACCAGACCCGAATTCCGGTACGAACAGACATCAGCCGTTCGTTAATTACTTTTCGACTACCATAGATAGGTGTCCATCAAAAGTGGACCGGCTCGAATTCTGCCTTTCGGAACTTTTTTTTTGTATTATTTTTTGTAGACAAATTTAGACAGTTGAAAGATGACATGAGCTGCACCAAAAATGACAATATTAGTATTGTCAGGAAATTGATAAGCAGAAACGTTTAATAAGGATTAAAATTAATCTAAAAAACACACCCAACTAACTAACCAAAGCTAGGTATATACATATATACACCCATACCTGTGCCTTTGAAGTTCCATATTGGCTGAATAAAAGTTCCATTGGAAGCTGTTGTCGAATTCCCTTAGGTGCACTTTAAATACTCAAAATCAAATTTGAAAAACTAAGGATGGAATTTAAGGGCGCTTCCGACGTGACATCTGAATATATTACCTTCTAAGAATGTCTTATTATGTATCTCCTCTATGTCGTTTTGGAACTTGAAAGTATCTGTAGGAACTCAAATTTTGAACTGATTGAGCATTAGTAGAATTTAATTGAAAAAAATGTTGCCAGTGCTCATTCCATAATTTGCCCACCAGTTGAAAGAAAGAACGCCAATCACACAATATATCGGGAGTTCAAATTCGAGCCGGTCCAAGCGTACAAGTTGCCATTGATTCGAGAAATGATTCCCCCGCTCGGTCAGCGAAACGAAAATCGAACATTTAACGACCACGTCCGGTTATTAGCTCGTCCTTGATGTAATATTTTATTTATCGCAACCAGCTGGACGAATCCCCCATCGACCTTTTTTTTTTCCTCCAGACAAACACATTTTTGCTTCATGATACTTTTGAAACTATCGATCCAGAGGCCGACTATCGAACCGAGGCAAGGGTTTGTTTGCGAACGCGAATCGTCGAGAAACGATCCCCAGATGGTACCTTCCCTGGTGCGAGACCGAGTGCGTGGATCATTGAAGGAGAAATAGACACACTTCAGGGCAATAATTCGATTCTCAATTGAAGAAATATCGCGCGCTCGTGTTGCTCAATTCCTCCCAAACTGCAATCAAAATAATCAAGCAGAGCAGAGAATTGTACGTCTTAAACTTTGATAGTCAACCACATTGTTGACCCAATTTTGGAATCTTGAAGCAGAATCTAACTGGCTAAATAGAGGTGTGTACCTTGAAGTCGAACCTCCACAATCGATGGTGGAAGTTGTGCGAAATGAAATGTTATTCAATATTTATGCCCGTCGATCAGTCGATCGCTTGCGAGCAAATAGGATACAATTGTGTTTATTTTATTATCGCGGCGAAGATTGATGGCATAATTCAACGTTTATGCTACAGGGAGCTTGTTCGGAAAAATAAGTTGTTAATTGACAGTTGGTTTGTTTTCGAGTTATCTAGTAAGGGTACAATGGAAAAACGACAGTCTAAGTTGAGAGTAAAATTTATCACATGTGAGGCGTCATTAGACAGGAGTTTATAAAATAAAATCTTTTGTCATTAATTTTCAAACTTCCAAATTTTCAAAATTTAGTCTTGATTTTCAAATCTTTCAACTCTTGAAATTCTCAAATCCTTGATTCTCAATTTCTCAAAACTCTCTTATGTCCCAAACCTCTAAAATCCAGAAAATCTCTCATACCTTTCTCATCTTTTCCTGAATTTTATAAATCACAAATCACTCATGCCTTTCTTATCTCTCTTATCTCTCTCATTTATCTCACTTCTCTTATCTCTCTTAACTCTCTTATCTCTCTTAACTCTCTTAACTCTCTTATCTCTCTTATCTCTCTCATCTATCTTACTTCTCTCATCTCTCTTATCTCTCTTATCTCTCTTATCTCTCTTATCTCTCTTATCTCTCTTATCTCTCTTATCTCTCTTATCTCTCTTATCTCTCTTATCTCTCTTATCTCTCTTATCTCTCTTATCTCTCTTATCTCTCTTATCTCTCTTATCTCTCTTATCTCTCTTATCTCTCTTATCTCTCTTATCTCTCTTATCTCTCTTATCTCTCTTATCTCTCTTATCTCTCTTATCTCTTTTATCTCTCTTATCTCTCATCTTTCTAATCACTCTTATCTTTCATCTTTCTAATCACTCTTATCTCGTATCTTTCTAATCACTCTTATCTCTCATCTTTCTAATCACTCTTATCTCTCATCTTTCTAATCACTCTTGTCTCTCATCTTTCTAATCACTCTTATCTCTCTTATCACTCTTATCTATCTTATGTCTCTTATGTCTCTTATCTCTCGTATGTCTCTTATCTCTCTTATCCCTCTTTTATCTCTTCTCTCTTATGTCTCTTATCTCTCTTACGTCTCTTATATCTCTCATGTCTCTTATCTCTCTTATGTCTCTGATCTCTCTTATCTCTCTTATCTCTTTTATCTTTCTTATCTCTCTTATGTCTCTTATCTCTCTTATGTCACTTATCTGTTTTATGTCTTTTATCTCTCTAAATCTTGAATCCTAAATCTTGAATCCTAAATCCTTAATCTTAAATTCTGAATCTTAAATCCTAAATTCAAAGTTCCAAATTCTAAACTGAAACCTGTATTCTTAAACCTGAAATTGACAATCTGAAATCTGAAAACTGCTCTGTGTTTTCTGATATCCAAAATCTGCAATCTGAAATTTGAATGAGAAATCTAAAATTTAAACTAAAATCTAGCATCTGAAATCTAAAATCTGAAATCAACAATCTAGATTCTGCCTCTGAAATCTGACATCCGAAATCTCAGATCCAAAAGATGACATTTGAAATTTGCATTTTGAAATGTTCAACATGAGTTCTGAAATCTGAAATCCGATACAGTACCGTTCATAATTGTATAGAAATTAGAAGCACGCGCACTGTCACTTCGACTTTGAACTTTCATAACTTTTTACTCTGATCATATTTTTTGATCAAATTTTTTGCGTTAGATAGATCAACTGTCATACAATTATATCACAAAATTTGAGCTTCAAAATTAAAAATTTAAAATTCAAATTCAAATTCAAATTCAAATTCAATTTTCAATTTTCAATTTTCAATTTTCAATTTTCAATTTTCAATTTTCAATTTTCAATTTTCAATTTTCAATTTTCAATTTTCAATTTTCAATTTTCAATTTTCAATTTTCAATTTTCAATTTTCAATTTTCAATTTTCAATTTTCAATTTTCAATTTTCAATTTTCAATTTTCAATTTTCAATTTTCAATTTTCAATTTTCAATTTTCAATTTTCAATTTTCAATTTTCAATTTTCAATTTTCAATTTTCAATTTTCAATTTTCAATTTTCAATTTTCAATTTTCAATTTTCAATTTTCAATTTTCAATTTTCAATTTTCAATTTTCAATTTTCAATTTTCAATTTTCATCCCCCCTCGTAAATTCAAGATAGTCAATCTTGGGTTTAAATTATGGAAAAGCAATTTGAAACAGGAATAAATGCTTAAAATTTTTTATCCATAATAACAAAAGCAAATACGATATTCCACATAATGCTTCTAAATTCGAACGCGGAATATTTAATTGGCAATTTTGAATTCTACGAAATTCGAAACATCAAATTGAAAATTTCATTAAGAAAATTCGATGTTTATTTGAAAAATACAAAATTTGGAACACCAAATTTGAAAAAAAAAAAAGTTCTTTAACTCTTATTTCAAAATTTAAAACTTCCAACTTCGATTTTCTAACCTTAAGCTTAAGGTCGCAAGATTTTTTTGAGCACGTATCCGGGCTGGAGAAATCCGACCAATTTCAGATGAAATCCTGGCAAAATCCGGGGATTTGATTTCTGAATTGACAACAAAAAATCCGGGAAATATCCGGGCAAATTTTGTCAAGCCCCGAAATTACTTAATCAAAATACAAAAAAAAATCCATCAAAACACACCAACAAATTTTGAATCGTATTTTAGGGTCCCAAAAAACTTTCATGAGTATTTTTATAAAACTTGTTAAAAAAGATCGTTTTGAAGGCATAAATAAAAAAAAAGTTTTTTCTGTATGATTTGCCTAATCCGATCAAATTCATTGAATTGAGAATAAGCTTCAATCTTTATGTTAAGAAAACAGAACTCCAACTCAATCTTTAAACTTCAAAGTCTCAAATGTTCTTTTTTGGATTGAGATAATCCGAATGACTTCGTGTGATCCCAACAATTTGCACCAATAACTTCTCTGAGAATCGCAGCTGTCCAGTTCGGTCCCATTTCACAAATTATGTAATTTCACTGAATCCTCAGTGGGGTAGCCGACGCGTTATGATCCGTCAAAAGGTCTACACGTGCCAAAAAAAAAATGCGGGAACCGTTCCGTATTTCCCGTGCGTGTTGGTCGTGAAATTCACAGCAAAATAAAACAATCGTAAATCGTGCCCCTCTCTAGACGACTAGAGACTTTGTTGCTACTGCTCATCTTGAGTAGAATTTTTTTTTTGCCTTTCAACTTCTCTAAGTCCGATATCTTAGGGTACTTGCACGGAACGACCTGTCGAAATGAATCATCTTTCTTTCGCGAAAATGGTTCTTTTTTCCGGGAAATAGGCGTGGTGAATGCGCACAGTGAAAAAGTGACAAACTGTTCAGTGTTTTTTTTATTTATTCTGGACAAAACAAAGTTATAAATTCTATTGGCAGATGTATCTAATTTGTCTCTGCCGGACCTCCTGTTGAGATAATTTTGTTAAACAGGTTATTTTTCTTTGATAAAAAACCAAGTCAAATTAGTCACAGTGTGGTCTAAGTTTTATGAGAACACCCATCGACTGCCATTTCTGCCGAAAATATCGCCAAGAACCGAATATCACCCGAAATTGGGTGAGAAAGTCTTTTATGACCCAAAAGAACGACGACGGTGATAAAACAACGCGCGCAATCGAGGAAGTTCGGTCCAATTCATTTCAATTAAAAATGATATATTTGTTTGAAGGAAGGCAGAAATTTAAATTGGCAGCCAGAATTCGCACGATGACGGCCGCCGAAGTCGGGGTGAACGGAAGGGAACATTTCATCTAGTCTCGATCTAGGAATCCTTCTCTATACGGTGCGATGGGAATATATGATCGATGATGTAGGATGGTTGGCTGGCTGGTCGCTTCGATGCCAACACCGAAGGTCAATGGCCGCGCTCCCGACTACTGCTAGCACAGAGAAAATCACTCGTGTTACACGGAAAGTTTCTAAACTGCAAAAATTTCAGAAGACTTTTTGGTTTAGATTTATTGAGAAAGATCGGTTGGATAAGAATCATTTTGCTTTGGATTACAATTTCTTGTTCAATTTGATTTATGACGGTGGCCATTGAAAAAAAAAATAACCACCTTTACTTCAATAAGGACCGTTAATTTTTTTTTAAGAAACTTTAAACATGATTTCACGTCGATGATCAATCGAGACGAGCTTTTTATCATCATTGGTCTTTCGGACAGGATGAAGAAGCTAGTTCCCGAGTTCCTAAGCAATTTAAGATGATGTTCCAGAACATAGTCGACAACAACAACGTGCCAGAGTCCATAAAACTTTACACTGGGAGAAGGCCTAGAACTATGGAGAGTCTCCTCAAGAGCCCCGAAGAGTCCCATCAGGGGCTCTTGAGAGTCTTCCAGGAACACTTGAAAGCTCTCAGGAACCCTCGAGAGTTCTCTCATGAACCCTCAAGAGTCTACTCAGATACTCTAAAGAGTCTTCTTAGGAACTCTGCAGAGATGTTCAGGAGCTCTAAAAAGATCCCTGAGGAGTCCTCCCAGAAACTCTTAAGAGTCCCCTAAGGATGTATTGAGAGTCTTCACAGGAACCTTTGAGAGTCCCCACAAGAACTCTTGGGAGTCTTCATGGTTATTCTCTCTCAGGAACTCTGGAGAATCCAATCAGGAACTGTTGAGAGTCCCCTTAAGAACTGTTGAGAATCTCCACTAAGAATCACTCTCAAGGCTCAGGGGCTCTTGAAAGTCTCCATATGAACTCTTAAGGGTCTCCTAAAAAACTTTTGAGTGTCTTCTTAGGCACTATTGAAAGCCCCTCAGTAACCTTTGAAAGCCTCTTCAAAAACCCTCGATAGTACCACCAAAAAATTTAAATTCCTTTGAGAACCTCTGAAGAATTTCCAAATTCATGGAACTCTCCATAGTCCTATTTACAACTGATAGAAATTCACGTGACATAATTTTGGAAGATACAACCTCAAAAAACGAACGTGTTTGTCGATATGTTGCACGATTTTGTACTAAAAATTGTAGAGGTAATTTTTCACTAACTCATTCGTACACGCTCAGTAAATGTGCGTAAGAAATGTAAAAAAACTCTACATGAGCTCTTTAGAGTTCCTTCGGCAGCCCTGAAGAAATCCTTGAGAGTCTCCTCTGAAACTCTAAGTATCTGTAATAGCACTAGATAGTTCACATAGAAGCTTTTGAGAGTCTCCTTATGAACTCTTGGAAATCTGCTCAGAAACTTAGAGAGTCTCCTCAGGAACTTTTAGGAATTCCCCTCAAAACTCATGAGATTTCACTCAGGAACTTGTCAAAGTCCCTACATCTATTCAGGAATTTCGGAGAGTCCTGTTAGGAACTTCAGAGTCTTTTCAGGAACTCTGAGGAATCCCTTCAGAAACTCTCGGTAGTCCCTTCAAGAACATAGGAGAGTCATTTTAGAAAGCCACTCCAGGAACCCAGAGGAGTTCAGGAACTCTCGAGAGGCTCCTCAAGAGCCCTGGCAAGTCTCGGAGACGCCACAGTGGTCTAATAGACGCCAAAACTATTAGCAACGCAAAAGCTTAGCGTCTTCACGATGAATTGTGTTTATTCACCAGCGACGGTTGATCGACCTGAATCCATCAGACCAACTACGTACCAAGGAATAGTGCCTCGAGTCCTTCAGCTAGTTGAGGTCTTTGGTGCGCAACTTTCAATGGACGCGTCGTAAGCATCAAACTTCTTGCAACCGTAGCAGAATACATGGTGTTCTTTCTGATGTCTTATGGCTTGAACGAAAAGACGCAGAAGTTGTGGGTCACATCGTGTTCTGAGGGAATTATTGTCAGTGCAACGATTGAACTGAAGAAGGACGAAACGAGAAAATTCATGCGGTCAGACTTCAAAGATCAAATGGGTGTCTGTTGGGCATCTGATACCGTTTTCGAGTTCCGCCAGTCTTCTCTGACCTGGGGCCTCATAAGGGTCCAGGTCAACTTTATGTCAGGGCTATAGCCTGGAGATCACTGAAAGCGTCTGCTTCGGCAAGGTGGACTCTCCCATTGACTTGGGACTTGGGATATTGCTCACTGTACACTTGAAGTATTCGAGCAACGAGTGTTAAGAACCATCTTTGGCGGCGTGCAGGAGAACGGAGTGTGTTGGCGAAGGATTAAACACGAGCTCGCGCGACTCTACGGCGAACCCAGTATCTCGAAATCTTCCGAGTCGTTTGCTGTGAAAGACGCGAGTCCAGGATAGGCGACACTCGATCGGTACACAAATACCTCTGAGCTATCACGAGGAGATCTTGAACCTTGAGTCGTCAAGAGGAGAGGTAGGAGAGTATATTCTGAAGATGGCTTCGTTCATGAAAATTGCGCGAGTATGGCCTCCCAATGGTTACGTATAGCCTAGCTGCAGTACCGAGTGGTCCCAGAGGATCCAGTTGATGTTTAGGTAGTAGGATATATATTGAGGTTTACCATAAGTCCTACCATTGGGCCCAAGGACCAGAGTCTTTTTTTTATTAGTTGGTCACCCAGGTGGTAAAATCCGGTAAAAACACACTATTCTTCGATAGTGGGAGGTCTATTCGCGCTAGTGCGCTCCAAGGCAACACTCATTGACGAGACAACTTTCAACAAAACCTCTCATCCTTACGATTCGACGTCCGTACTCTCTTCTAGCGACTTGAGAACCGCAATGACTCAATATTCCCACACAAACCTCTCCTCTTTCCGACTCGAGGCCTGATTTCTCCTCAAAAGACTCGAGATCCGACCCCTCCTTGCATCGACTCGAGGTTGACCTCTCCTCTGCACTATTCAAGGCCCGATTTCTCCTCTAGCGACTCGAGATCTGACCTCTCCTCGAAATGACTCGAGGTGACCACTTATACCCCCCACTTGTTGATTAAGGGCCTGATCCTTCCTTTTACGACTCGAGACCCGACTCCTTATCATAAAGACTCGGGGTTGACCACACAAACCTCTCCGCCTGGAAGTTCGAGGCCTGACCTCTCCTCTAACCCTCTTATCTCCAGGATTCGAGGTTTGCCACCTTGCCCGTCGTGTGCCGATCGAGAGCAGCTTATCCTAGACTCGCGCCTGTCACAGCACACGCGCCGGACTTAGCGCAGCGACTCGGATGCTTTCCGACGAAGACGTCATCCTACTCTGACTCGAATGGCTCACCCGGCGCGTCGAGAGCCGCTCTACCCTTTCCCAACGATTTCCACTGCGGAGAAGGTATAGTCTTATCCCGCCGCTTGGGAACCGTTCTTCTAGGATACTCCCCGAAGTTGGAGCATCCTACGCACGAAAGCGGCGCACCCACGGCATCCGCTACGCAGAAGATGTTGCCTTATCTTTGTAGCTCCAAACCGTGGGGTCGGACGCACACTACACGACAGCCCCCTGTCGGTGGGGTCAGTCTATTCCCACCGTTGTCCGGTCTTCTTTATCTCTTTAGCTGGCAACCCTAAGATTTTCGGTCCTCGGCTTTTTCTGCCCGTCGTGTGCCAGATCGAGAGCAGCTTGTCCTGACTCGCGCCTGTCACGGCACACATTCGAGGCTTTGAACGCTACGACTCGGATGTTTCCCGACAGTGACGACATCCTACATCGCCTCGAGAGGCTCGCCCGGCATCGAGAGCCTCTCTACCTGTGGGTATCCCCCGACTGTGGTTACCCCTCTTCCTGCGAAGTCTGCTACAAGGAAGGTATAGCCTTATCCCCGTAGTTTCCCTTTTTAGGAAGCGGTACTACTCGGATACCCCCCGCTACGCAGAAGATGATGCCTTATCTTTGTAGCTTCGATCAAGGGATCGGACGTACACTACTCAGATGCTCCCCGTCGATTGTGTCATTCTACACCGTTCGCGGACTGCCGTTGACCTCAGCTCCTCTGCAGGGCAGTCATGATCCAGGTGAACCCATCGCTGACCGCATGCCAAGTGTTGGAATCCGTACACATCCTCCAGAGTCTGAATCTAGCGCAGAGGTCGGATGGTCTCACAGGAAGAACAACCCTAAGCAGTGGTTAGATTGAACTTGTGACTTATGTTAGTATTTCTTGATCATGGTTAGAAGCAGTATCTGATGGTCTGAAGGAGATGCTTGAAAGCTTTCAACGATTTCAACTGAATAGTAATACACTAAACTTTAGCAAACCGGGTACCTATAAGGTTATGATAATAATGCGCAGAAAGTTAGATTCGTCATCAATTCTGGTGTAAGCCAGCATACGGCGTGAGATCAATTTTTTTTGGTTAATTTCAGGACTCAAGCAATTGTTATATCCACAGCCAAGAGTGGAGTTTTTGAAAGCCTCAAGAAGCGAGGAGAAGTCAATTGTTTTAATTCGATGTAATGCGTCAAAAGGTGATTCGAAAACGGAAAAAGAGTGAAAAAACGGTGAAATTCCTCAATAACTTGAACTACCTAGATTTGTTTAGAAACTCGAAATTCGTACGGGAAGCATTGCTCGAAAATCATGCTGCTGCTATGATCGGTTATCTCGATCTACGCAAAAGGCTTTTTAGGGGCAGAGTGGATCGACACCGAGTTTGGAAGTACGAATGTTTCTTTTTGATTGATCCGAATTTGTACAGAAAAATTTTTGTGAACAACTTTTCTTTCATCATTTCGCCATTTTTCAGACTATCCGTGCAAGGAAAGAGTAAATGCTCGTCGTGAGAACAGCAATTTCCGCACATCGGCCCGCAACGATATACTAATTTTAATTACCCATCATAACATATACTATTCCACCGGACTGAGCTGTGGCCGTCGAACATGGGCGATCGTTCGTTCTGTGGTCAAATCGTTGCCGCCGCGCCACGGAAAGCTCGTCATTTGTTAGACACGGTCAGGCCATCAGCATTGCCGCCGGCTGTACTAAACTCCATTAAGTCACTTCAATTAGCCGTATTAGAACGGTGGATTATGCAATTATAACGATTCTAGTATGAGCTATTTGTTTCCCTATATTTGTTGACTGGGTAGCCAATAATGATGAAATCTTACCACTTTTACCATCTTCACGCAACACGCCTCAATTGGATGAGAAGCGTGGAGCAAGTTCAAGCACGTGTCCTATCGGCCCTTCGGAAACCGATTTGAGGTGCGAAAAGCGTTTCCCCTCGATGATAAACAATGTGATGTGCGCCACTCATCACTCGCAAACGGGCAACGAGCAAAGTCTAGAGCTTAGCTCAGTCTTGCAACAAAAATCCATCAGTTTGTTTGGATTTTCGTGTCAAGCAATTTCCCAAATTTTCCAATAACTTCTCAAACTCGCGGCGTCCATTTTCCCCTTCATGTTGCCACACAATTGTATCCAGTTCCGGGCACGCGGAGCAAGATCGAACTTAGAACGCGAGAGTAACGTTGAGTAGCTAATGAATTTCGTGTAAACAATTCGACGAGCTGTTGTTGCTTCGACGAGGGTGAAATATGAGTTTTTGGAAAATGTTTTATTGATTCAGTGCACGTGTCTATACGAAGCTCAAGTCTAAATGATTTCGTGCGAGTCGAAAGGCTCTTTTTCCCTTTCTTGATTGAAGTTGATTTCCGCACGAGCTCGTGTAATAGTTTGAGCAATTACTTTGTAGCGTTTTCGGACTCTTCTCAGATTTATTAAATCTTTAGGATTCACAAACTAGAATCAAAACAAAAGTTCAAAAAGATTTTCAATCGAGTGCTCCGAGACTACTCTTTAGCGAACGATTGAACGTCCCGAAGAGAAAACTTTGATAAGATATGCTTATCGAAATGACCTAAAAAATCCGTACAGCCAGACAAGTTTGATTTCGTCGTGGGTGAAGGAACTCAAGCCCACATTATACAATACACCACTTGAAGGATCTTATCTTAGGACGATATGGTTCAGGCTTAAGGGTACCGTCTTGTTTGTAAACAAAAAGACTAACACTTTTTATTAATTAGATAAAATATGGAAAGGTAATATTTACTCAAACAATTCAATTAGATTTTTAGAGAAAATATTCGAAACTCGTTCAATGTTATTATTTTTGACAGGGCGCAGTTTAAGGTAAATAAACATTTAAAAGACCCGCTCTATTCCGGTCCGGTTATTATATAATAAAGCTAGGCAAAGGAATAATAAAGCACTCTACGTAGCAGGGCTTTCGAATTTCGGTTTTTAAAGGGCCATACAGTACCAAAATCAAAAGGGGGAACAAGGGAAAAAAGACTGGATTCTTCTCAAACTGAAAATTCAGTGATTTTTTTCATTTCAAATGGCTCGTTTACATTTCACTTATCTCACTTATGTTTCAAGTAACCCAGCCAATATTAACTTACTTTGTCATCACTTAAGTTTTAAGTGACTGGAACCATGGCCGTAGGAACGGGGGGGAGGGTGGCTTGGGGGATTAACTAACCCCTCTTCTCCCACGAGGGTCCAGAAATAGCAAGCGAGGTATACTACTCGATTCTACCATTTTTATTTTTTTAAAGGTTTATTTATGACACTTTACCACCTTGATAACTACTAATTTTATGATTGAATAAGGTTATTCAAGAGTAACAATTGTTATTATTATTATTAATATTGATTCAGAACTGAAGACAAAACCTTGAAAACTAATCCCATGTTCAGAATTCTGTCACAGATTTTCCGAATTTTCTCATTTGTTGATGTAGTTGAATGTTTATTTAAAGAGGGTTTTTGCCTTTGCCTTACTTGTTGATCGAAATTCAGTACAGAATACTAAATTTTAAATGACATTTAACTTATTTTATTACTGTTTTTAAATTTTAAATCTGAATCCAGTTTAGGATTTTCGATGTTCATTTCGAAACATCAATAAAAATCAGTAATAAAAAGCTGTTTGAAATCATGTTTCAAATTTGGTTTTACATTTTATTTAAAATTTGATTGATGATTTTCAAATCTTATAAACATTTTCAATATTAACAGATTGCGGACCAAATATCTCGTTTTTCTGCTCGCAGCGAGTGATCCACTCTTAGAAGCATAACTTAAATGTTATAAATTTTACAATGGAACTTCATTCTACAAAATCAAACAAAAAATTTTCGGTAACTCAAAGAGACTAAACCTATAGAATTTGGTCCAGTAGTTTCTGAGATACAGAATGCCGAATTTTTCAATTACCAGGCTCCGATTTTTTTGTGGTCCCTAACGTGTAAAGTTAAAATTTTCCGTAAGTGAAAAAAAAAAGAAAATTAATTAAAAGTGAAAACTCAGAATCAGATTCATTAAACAAAAACCATACGCTCCTTTTTTTTGACTCAAAATTAAGTTTGACCGAGGATCGAAATCAAGGATGAGTTCATAGAATCGAACTATGTTATTCCTCCTTGCGATGATTCAAAACCGAGTTCAAATTGCTAACTAAAAACTGATCCCTTTTTTTCCTTGGGCGAGGGAGCAAAGCTGAGCAGAGCTTGAGTTATAAACTAATAACACTAGTTTACAGCATTTTTGAACTCAGTAAACTGAAGGTCATTTCTTATGTGAAATCGGGCGCTGAATCCGAAAATGAAATTCAAAAAATCTCAGTAGAACCGTTTTTGAGTTATGCTCCAATTTTGAAATTTCGGAAAAATTAAAAAAGTTATTGTACTTAGATTGAAATATCTCGGACGGAAAAACAGTAATTTGAAATCCCTCTTTTGCATATTGAAGGTGAATAAATTTTCTATTGATCATCTGAACATTGTTTTTGCGTTTGACCAACAGTATTGCTGATATTAGTGACTTTATGAGAAAAAAAATTATAAAAAACGCATTTTTTTAGAGAAAATTTTGCTTCAACGAAAGTTTTAGACTCGATGGTAGCATTTAAAAAATCTCATTTTCTTTTACGCTTGAATGTCAATTTAAAACAAAGATTTCAAGTGGTTGTTTATCAAAATCGGTTGAAAATTGAAGAAGTTATGGCTTCTTTAC
The DNA here is from genome assembly GCF_029784155.1 of Uranotaenia lowii. Taxonomy (NCBI): domain Eukaryota; kingdom Metazoa; phylum Arthropoda; class Insecta; order Diptera; family Culicidae; genus Uranotaenia; species Uranotaenia lowii. The sequence continues at coordinate 72,831,210 of NC_073693.1, read as the reverse complement.
CATAATAGTATTTTTTGTAGTTTTTCATGATTTAACGAACCGCAGTACACTTATAATATTATAGGAAGAATGAAACATGATAAATCTCACTCGCTCCAAGTCAAAATTGTTTATTAGCTTACCAGAAGGTCACATGCCAAGTTTCAGGAAGATTTGACCATAGGGTGGGGTTGCTTGAGTCTCAAACATGAATACAATTTCGAGGTATTTTGCCCGGAAGGAACGAAAAATACTGGTTTTTCATCAATAACTTCTTTCATCACTAGCTGATTGTTTATTATGGTTGATTTTCTTAAAGCCTAAGTTAAGACAAATATTTCACCCGAAGACTGTAACTCGATTGGGTTTGAAACAGAAAAGTTATTGCGGTTCAAAGATTGTGTTTTGGTCGAAAATTCTCGTATAAAACGCAATGAGTAAAAAGTACTCATTGCGTTTTGAACAAAATTTGCGGCTTTTGAACTGCAATAACTTTTTTATTTCAAGTCCAATCGTGTTGCAGTCTTCGGGTGAAATATTTGTCTCAACTTAGGCTTTAAGAAAATCGACCATCAAAAACAATCGGCTGGTGATGAAAAAAGTTATTGATGAGAAACCAGTATTTTTTGTTCCTCCCGAGCAGAATACCTTAAAATTGTATTCACGTGCGAGACTCAAGCAACCCCACCCTATGGTCAGATCTTCCTGAAACTTGGCATGTGACCTTCTGGTGAGCTAATAAATAATTTTGACTTGGAGCGAGTGAGATTTACCATGTGTTATTCTTCCTATAATATTATAAGTGTACTGCGGTTCGTTAAATTATTAAAAACTGCAAAAATTACAGTTATGGTAAAGTAGCCATAACTTCTTCAATTTTCAACCGATTTTGATAAACAATCACTTGAAATCTTTGTTTTAAATTGACATTTAAGGACAAAAGAAAATCAAATTTTTTGAATGCTACTATTGAGTCTAAAACTTTCGTTGAAGCAAAATTTTCTCTAAAAAATGGGTTTTTAATAATTTTTTTTCTCATAAATTCACTAATATCAACACTACTGTTGGTCAAACGCAAACACAATGTTCAGATGATCAATAGAAAATTTATTCACCTTCAATATGCAAAAGAGGGATTTTAAATTACTGTTATGCCGTCCGAGATATTTCAATCTAAGTACAATAACTTTTTTATTTTTTCCGAAATTTCAAATTTGGAGCATAACTCAAAAACGGTTCTACTGAGATTTTTTTGAATTTCATTTTCGGATTCAGCGCCCGATTTTACATTAAAAATGTTGGTCAGTTAATCAAGTTCACGATTTTTTTTAAATTTTGTAAACTAGTGTAATTGGACTCTCTTTGTTGGACTGAAAATAATTGATGTCCGCCGTTGTCAGGGTAAAATTGTGCCCTTGTGTCCGTCATTGTTGTCACTTAATTTGACCGGGAGTATCAAAACTATCACCGCTCTGTAATTGCAGGGTGGCCAGCGGGTTTCCATTTTCAAATTCCCAGTTTTTTCCCGGTTTACCTTTGAGCGATTTTATGATTTTCACGATTTTAGAATTCACTGCTTAATACCGTTTAAGAGATTTATTGACCGAACTAATAGACATTTCATAATATTTGTAAGTGAAAGTATGTGAAAACTGAACATTTTCAGTGAATCAATTTTGTAATTCGAAAGTCATTCACAACTGCAAAAATTGCGGTAAAACTTTTTGGGTTTCATACCGATAATAAAATTTTTGAATGTTGAAATGTAAAAGGGTAAGAAAATAGTTCCAGTATTCCATATGTTCAATGAAAATTGACACTTTCGACGTAGTCTTTGGCAACAACTTATTCCAACTTTGACAACTGTTTTTTTTTTAATGGAAACTTCTTTATTTTTATAATTTGATTTTTTCAAAAATCTCAAAAAATAAAATATATCAAAATCACCAGAATTAACGAAATTTGAATTTTTTAAATAATTCTGATAAATCAGTCTATTTCGATAAATATACAAGCTTATTTTGTGCTGTTAATGTATTTTACTGTTAAACTCGGACTAGAAAAGTTGAACTTTAATTCTAAAATAGCAACTTAGTATTGATCCATAAATGTCGATATTAGTTTCAAAATTTAAATTTTGAATTCTAATCCTGAGGGTTAAACTTCTTAGTTTTGGTTTGATTTGTGTTCTAAAATTATTATGTTAAATCCAGATAATGTTTCTGAATTTAGAATTTAGAATCCGATTTCCGAAATTGAAATCTCAAACTTATAACAGAACCTTTTCAAAAATTCATCTGCATTTTCAGCCCAACTTCTGAAGGCATGATCAAAGTCTTAACACAGAGAACTTAATTCGACCTTCTTAACTCTTAGTTCTGAATCAAATCTGTATTCAGAATCGAAATTTGAAATATTATACTGAGCCTGAATTTTTAATCTAATTTTTCTTCTGAATCCAAAATTTGGATTCTGAAATTAGAATTTGGAACAATCCTGGCTTTAATTTCTAACATTCGGTGGAAAAGCGAATAATAATATTTACTCTTGATTAATTTCAACCTTTTCTAAACGTATGATTATATAGAAAAAGTGATTCGCACTGCACAAGGTTTTTTCCCGGTTTTGATGTCAAATTCCCAATTATTTCCAGATTTTTCCCCGGTTTTCCCGGCTCGCTGGCCACCCTGTAATTGCAATGCAATGTACCGGAACAGCAACATCTTGCTACAAAAAAAACCATCCTTTAATTTTCTGAAAGAAAACAGCCCTTGAATAAAAGGGATAAATTTAAGTTCGGCTGCTGAACTTAGTTTTGCGATTGCCCAGTCGAACTCAAAGTTTAGGGCTGTCACTCTGTTTTTTACCAAAGTAACTTAACTTTGCGTTTGAAAAAAGCAGCGTGCAAATATTTATTGAGATTCACAAGTCGGATAAAAAATGAATTCAGATTGAAACATCAGAGTCTGAATAATACCTAGATTCAGGAAATAAAACTTACTCTTTGGCTCATATTCGATATGCTGATCTGGAATTAAGAATCAGAAATCGTTTTTTTTTTATTTCGGAAATTGAATTGAATTGATGAAATCGGAAATAGATTCCGAATTAAAATTTTGAACTCCGGTTCAAAATTTAGAAACAGAATTTATATTCTAAGCTCATAAATGAGTTGTACAAACAAAATAAGAAATTCAAATCGCAAGAGATTGCAGACTTATAACATATATATTTACAATATATTCAATGCTATACAATATTAAATATACAATTGATTTTAATTACAAAATACTTGCAGATGAAAAAACGAAAAAAAATGCACGAATTTTTTTTAGTGTATTGCTTAACATTTTAACCAAAAATGTTCATTATCGAGGTCTCAGAAAAAATAGTTTCATATAGTTTTTGGTTCTGAAATAAAAAATCCATACATGTAGCCTTAAATGTAACAAAGATGCTGGATTGATTTTTTAAGAAAAAAAAGTATCCTAAAATATTTTATTTAATGAATCAAATATTTTCCACCAATATGGTTTTTGTGAAACAAAAATTGTTTGTAATCACAAAACACAACTTCTGTAAATTTTTCAGGAAAAAAGGGGTTCTACAAGGTTAATATTGCAATTTTTTCAAGAGCCTGACTTCAAAATAAATTCTTAAATTTGGTTTAAGATTGTAAGAACCAAATTTTTGTTGCAAAAATTCAGTCGCTTACTTTTACTTTTGAAAATTTAAATTCTTCCTGTCGATAGTTAAAATCATTTTATTTTCCTCTAGAGTTTGGTTGATTGAGCTTATTTGATTTGAGTATAGATTTTTTTTTTAATTGAAGGCATTCTTAAAGTATATAAACTGATTCTATGCTTAAATCAAATAATCTTAATCTTCCAGAATCTTGAGCATGTTCATAGATTTTATCATCGATGAATTCCTTTTTTTTACTGAAGGCTTCATCATACAAACTAAGCTTACATTTTTAAAGATTTATGGACATATTTTCAAAAGTTTAATACGAAAATCAATTTATGTAAATATACTTACAAATGCATAATCAAATAGTACTAAAATTTTAAGTTTTTTTTATTCATGCTTTGTTTGAGAAAAAATACCATAGAAAAGAATCAGTCACTATTATATTGATATAATTAAATAATGTGTTTAAAAAAGGTGTAACATATTTGGTGTATTATTTTTTTAATCTGCTAAACAGTCTAATCGAAAAATGTAAGTCCGGTTGTCTGTGGTGTATAACAAAAATATTATATATAAAAAATGATTTACACTACACAACGACCTGATCAGCTAGCAAGTAACTGGCACAATACTAGCAGCCAAGTATTTGATAGTAACTCAAAAATTGGTGGTTGAATAGAAAGGAATCCATCAACTACTTTCTTAATAAGTTTCTTATTATGGAGTTTTAATGTTATGCAACAACTACTTGCAACATAAAGATAATACTCAGAGAAAAAAGAGTTTAATTGAATTTTTTTTTCAATTCGTTTAACAACTTATGCATCGGAAATAGAATAAGAAATTGAAAATGAAAGACCTTTTTTCGGGTTTCGATTTAATTTTCAAGGAATGTCAATAAAAAAGAAAGCTTTTTCACACATGTCTTAATTTTTTCTTCTTAAGGGCCAAAATGATAAGTTGTGCTGTGTAAAATGATGAATCAAAGTACGAAGATCAGTGCCAAGACCATAAAATGTAATAGGTAAAGCTTAGTTCTTTTAGAAATGGGACACTTTCATTTGCTAATTGCTCGTTAACTAGTTATTGGATATTAAAAATTTTGACAGCATTTTGTTGCCTGTAAAAAGTACTATTCGACCTATTTTTTTCAAAATTTCAAATTTACGCGTTTTTGAGATATGTACGATGCAAGAGAAAAAGAAAAAAATAATTTTGCACAGTTTCCTTTAAAATTCGTCATTATCAAATTGATAGCTGACAAAACCGTTGATTATTCAAAGAATTACTGAGTTTTTGTGGTGGATAAGTATGCAAACACTGTCAATAATGTCCACAAAGTTCAAATCAAGCATTCGAGTGAAGCACATGATCGGCACAACGGTTAAGGGTCATCAAGGAAGTCAAGTCTCATACCAGCCTTTTTAATTTTCAATAAACGAAAAACTAAGGGTAGATCGCTGAAATGTCCAAAACAATTTTCTCTGATAAGCTAAAAGTGTTGCCTAGTGATGACTCATTGAAACCCAACCTCAAACAACCATTTTTCGATAGTTCCAAAGCTCTTAAGCTGTTAAACCGGAACCAAAAAAAAACGTAAAAAAATGTGATCTAAAATAATCAAATTTGTTCATTTCGAAACAACTGTATATTCACTGAAATGCTTCCAGTTTCTTTTAAAAGAGAAGTATTGGACCGAAAAGTATCAGAAATTATAGGAGGAAGGTGAAGCCACCTAAAATATAGATTTTACGAAGTATAAGTTGGAGAAACCAATCAATACCATGACTGAGAAAAGTGTGCGCCGGCCAATGGGAGATACCAAGAATAAAGTAGAAATTTCTCTAACAAAAAACAGTAAATATTTTTTTTCAAATTTTTTCATGAAAGATCATAACATTACCTTTATTTTCTTCATAGAAACTATTTCGTTCAAACGAATAGCTTTTGAGATACAGGCATTCGTAACTGTCCCATTTCTAAAAGAACTAAGCTTTAAGTGTGTAATAAATTCCCAAAAAAAAAAAAACAAAAATGCTGCACAATATTGTCAGCGTCTTGGTGGCATACTATAGGCAACTTTTTTTTAAGTATTCCACCAGCAGACAGATTTACCAGATTTACCTTTCGGTCAACCCAACCTTTGTTTGTTTATTTTATACTTTTTCTCAATTTTGATGGGACACGTTTTAATGCATTTCTCAGAATAGACGCGCCTTTCTCGATACCCCAGTTGGCCTGCCAAATAATTATCTTGCCGAAGAGCATCACTTACGAAACACTTGAAGCGTCGTATTATTGGGTGGGTGATCGAGACTCTTATGCGTACGATTGCTTCCCGCTGCCAGTGGCTGCTACTTTTTCCTCCGAATTATGGGATGGGACTACTGTTAATAAATTACTCTCATTATCGGGTTCACTCGAACACGAACTCACATACACTTCACACTTCTTTTAGTTGATTTTTTGCATTTACTTTAGAAATTTTTTACGAAACTTACACAATCCCACCCGCTTAGTCGATCATTAGCTGATGCTACAAAGATAGATAGATGTAGATAGCCGGCACTGCATCTCGCGCGTCGGTCCCCGAAGCAAATCGATACTCCAGCTGAGTACGGCAGCTCGAGTACAAAACGCTCAAAATATTTATAAACAATCCAAAGAATCCCACATTTCACCACCCCAAAAAAGACTGACGGCGGGCGGCGCGAAGAAAAATCACTAGCTACTCTTTACACCATCCGAGCACATCCGTGAGTAGCATTCAGCAGCACATTTCTAGAGATTTTTTCCGCTGCTTCTGATCCAGTCAAGGGTAGATCCTGCGCGTCCGACACACAATAAGTGATGCGTTCAACGATCTTCATGAAAGGTTCACGGTTCTGCACCTACTACTTCATACATTCACTCTGGAGGTTAGCTGCCCCGAACCTTGCTAATTCAACGCACATAAAAACGGCAAATTGCCCAATTTTTTTCCAGATAGAATCTAATATTCTAAAACGGATCTAAAACAATTTATTACACTTATTGGAACTGATCGCTTAGAAGAAAATATTCACCGACTCGGAGTTACGAACCGAACCGCGGTTGCGTTCGAACTGAACTGGCTCGAAGTGCGCGGGACTGAGTTCAGCAGACGCTCGCTGTGAAAGTCTCTAATAATGTGGGAACGTGCTTATATGACGACGACGACGACGACGACGACGACGACGACGGCGCTTGAATCCTGTCTAGGAGGCTTGTGGACGACGACGTCGATTGGCGGCGGCGCCGTTGTAAATATCGCGACGCGGCGCAACGCGTCTTCGTGGTTGAGTCTTTGGGGAGGCTGCAAACAGACGGGTGACGTGCCCCCCCTCGGATCAGCTGTAGGACCGATCGGAGTAGCAAAACAAAAATGCAAGAGAACGCTACTAGAAGAGCGTGTCTAATGTCAAAATTTATTAACAACCTAATGAGTTTCGAAATAGTTTCAGAACATAAAATATGTTCTCAAATTTTGCTATTTGTTCCTCACACAGTTAATGTTATGGCCCTTTGGAAACAATGGATAAATTTCTACTCCACAAAGAGGAATATTATACTCACAGAAACATATCACCTACACCCAAAGAGAACGTTGCGAAATTTTAATCCCAATTGGAGCTATCTATATGCCGCAAATGCGATGAAATGTGCATTTCGCCGAAGATCATATGATTGATTATGCCCTTCACTGGCATAAAGACTCGAGCTCTCTGGCAAAAATATGCAGAATCCCTACATCAAACATTCTAGCGAAACAAGGAATACATTTTATGGGATTTTCATCCTATTGGATAACTCATCCCAGAAATAAGAAAATAAAAATTAAATTGCCGTCGGTGAGAATCGAACTCACAACAATTTTCTATCATGCCCAACCAAGCTTAACCAGTGTACCACATGAGCCAGATGGAGAACGAGGGTTAATTTTCATAGAATTTGTGTCACCGCCCATCACCAATAATAACGCTCAGTGTCTGGCGTTTGGCCGGGGGTTTGCCAGTATTGTCTGGTGATGGGAAAGGGAATTGGAAACGAGAAACTGTTTTTTGCTTTCCTACTGCCTGCTAACATACACACGCACAGCCGGGCAGCTTGGTCTGAGGTTAATGCCGGCGGTCTCAAATCGAATCATCGCCGCTGGTGTTGAAATATTGAGAATTCATTTTTAGAGTAAAGGCTGAGTTCTGGGTTTACATAAGTAAGTATTTTCTTTAATAAATTTCCACGAGGATTTATTATTAATATAGTATTAATTTTTCAACAAAAAAGAAATCTTCTTCTACACTTTACAGAAATATTTAAAGAAAAACCTACGTGGTTCTCAAGTGACGAAATTTTTTAGCACCGGGAAATATAGCAGTTGACGCTATCTACACGGACATTACTGCTGCATTCGATTCAGTTAATCACGTAATTCTGCTTCAAAAGTTGCAACGTTTGGGATTCTCCGAAAGACTATGTGCATGGATCAGAAGCTACCTAACTAATCGTCGTCTAGCCGTTAAAATTGGATCATTAGAATCTGTAGATTTCATCCCAACTTCAGGGGTACCACAAGGTAGTAACTTGGGCCCGCTATTGTTCAAACTATTCTGCAACGACATAAGTTTGCTGCTTGTTGGATGCGGAGTACTCCTGTACGCAGACGATTTGAAAATTTTTCTGGTCATAAACAGTTTATCCGATTGTCATATATTACAGCAATTTATCGATACCGTAGTAAATTGGTGCGCTGGAAACCTACTAGTTTTGAGCATTTCTAAGTGCTGTATCATAACATTCGGACGGAAGAAAAATCCTTTCATGTACGACTATAACATATAAGGCGAAGTTTTAGAACGTGTAAATCAAATAAAGGACCTGGGCATTGTTTTGGATAGTCACCTGACTTTTAAACGTCATTACTGTGTCACACTTGAAAAGGCCAACCGAATGCTCAGACGTGTTTGCTAGCTACTCTGAAGAAGTAAAACTTTTGATCAATAGCCTCGTTGGCTATTGTTCTCATTTCTTTCGGTTGAAACGGAATCTTTTCTCGGAAAGATATCAAAATGGCGACTGGTATTCGAAAGAACACAGTGAAATTGGTTTTCGGACCGAAAAGCAAAGTTCCCTCACATTTGGAAGTGCTTAAATTCGTTATGAACAGTCTAAAACTCTCATGTGCCAATATACATAGTATTTATAAAGATGAAAACGGAGGACAGTTCTTTGTGAAAATGATGGATGAATCAGCATTCGAAAGTTTTATTGCTAATGTGGACGAAGAATATAATTTTGAATATGATGATGGTGCAGTGAGCGGAGTGACGATCGATCAAGCATCCCGACTTTTCCGATATGTTCGGATATTTAATCTACCTCCGGAAATCGAAGACCGCGAAATCCAATATGTTCTTGGTCAATACGGGATAATCAGGCAACATATACGCGAGCGATTTCCAAGTGTATCTGGTGTGAATATTTTCACTGGAATTCGTGGTGTATACATGGAAATTGCGAAGGAGATTCCAGCAAGTATATTTATTGGTCATTTTAAGGCGCGTATCTTTTACGATGGTCTTAAAAATAAATGTTTCTTTTGTAAAGAAGACGGCCATATAAAAGTTAACTGCCCGAAGTTAGCTCTGCTCAGTGAAAAGAAGATAGACAATTCCTTTCCCTCCTACCTTGGAAGGCCATCAAGACCCGTTGTTGATTGCTCATCTCCAAACGTATCTAATATGACGACTCTGAAGTCCAACATTTTTCCTGCTAAAACGATTAACTCAAGGACAAACCCATGTGCTACAGCATCGCAAGATGGATTTTCCAATCCTGCTCAAACAATACATTCGCCATTGCATACCGTATCACTGCCTAAAGCTCCCCTGAAAACCCTGCCCTGTCACCCATCGCCAAGCGTCGCTCCCATGGTGGAGGCACGGGCTGCACCGACCGAAAAATCTACAAAAGTTGCCACCCGAAACCCAAAAGCAGTCAAGGAAATCGAAGCGCAGTCATCACCCGATGCCCCGATCGAGATGGAAGATGAGGTTAGCGAGTTAGATCGTCGTACTACAATCAAACGCACGAAACCGGATTCCTCTGAAAGCTCCGAACAAGAAGATACGAACCAGCAGACCATCGCCGATGACGAGAGAGAAGAAAAGATCGAAGATACCTCTTCGGGTATGGGTATGACGCTTCGTGAGCTTCGTGCAAAACCGATAGTTCAAGTTAAGAATAAGAAGCGTTTTAAGGGTAAGAAAGCTAAGTGGTAAATTTTCTATGACTTGCAACATCATCGAATGCTATTTCCGATTAGCTGCATTAGGCTAGTTCAGGAACTCAGCAGTTCACAAGAGTTGTGTAAAAATATCCAATATTTTGCTAGGTGTACTGAAAGTGAATCTTTAGAATGTTATCTTAATAATCGGGCTTATAAAAGAATTTTTCTTGGAAATGTTTCAGTTATGCCGTAAAATAATTGCCAAGGTATCAAGAAATATGTTTAATAACCATTGTACAATATGAGCGATAAAGAATATAGTTGTATAAGATAGAAAATGTAAATGTTATTAAAAATGGAATAAATGGATTAAAAAAAAAAAAAAAAAAAAAAATTAAATAAAATAAAAAAAAAATGCTGAGATTTATCATACGTTTGAGTAAAGAATTTACAGATCCTATCTGCTTGCGAGCTCTGTATTGCTGTCTGGTTCGTTCAATTTTAGAATCTGCAAACCTGGTATGGTGGCCTTATGAAACTGTATGGGTAGCGCGTTTTGAAGCGATTCAACGTTAATTCGTCCGTTATGCTCTTCGTGAGCTGCCTTGGGAGAACCCTTTAAACCTGCCGCCGTATGCACAACGTTGTGCTCTGCTTGGGCTTCAGACGCTGTCAAATCGTCATACCATCGGTCAATCACTGTTCGTGGCAAAGATTCTTCGCAATGAAATCGACTGTTCCTGGATATTATCTCGTTGCAATATATATGCACCAGAAAGAGCTCTCCGACATCGTGACTGGCTTCCACTGGAAACAAGAAGTACGCGCTATGGCAACAACGACCCCTTACGTTCCGCAAAAATAAGCTTCTTGCGTTACTACGCTCTGTTTGATTTTAATGTCTCAACTGCAACCTTTAAACGCCTGATTGAATGTAACCTTCGTGATCAAATGAGAAACAATCAATAGTGACTAAATGTACGATTTCTGTAAACTTAGTATTAAGATAATCATTAAGACAACTATGTCAGATGATTTAATTTTTAATAAACAATAAACAATTACACTAGGAAGCATAATTTTTGGTGCCTATATTTTGATAATTGTTTTTGGAAGATTTTAGCGTCCTAAACTCGAATCATTTGTCAGAATTTGTCTATCGGCTCTTGTTTAAGTGATATGGCGTGAGAAAATTTTGAAGTTGATGGATTTTAAGTGAAATCGATCATTGATAACGGAGAAGCCTTCTTGGCTTATCAGTTATGAATGAAAAACAAAAACTGATTTTGGATCTATTTGTTTTCCTCCATTTAATCAAGGATTCAGATTTGCCTACACGGAGAAAAAAGACGACTTTTGCTCTAATTACTACAGCTAGTTGTACCAATCATCGAAGCGTAGTTGATTTTTTCGCATCCATTGATGTGCTGATTGCCAACAAATCATATTATTTTTTGTTATTTTTTTTTTTGTGTTTCAAGTAATAACAAATAAACAAAAAAACATCTTCAAAATTATTGTTTTGATGCCAATTAGCACAGAAGGCTTAAAAACTCTATAACACTATTTTTTTGGTTGGACTCAATTTAGTTTTTCAACGTTTTCTTTCAAAAACAAATATATTTAAAAGATGGACAATGTTCCTCCATAATTTTAGGGGTAAAAATTAAAAACATTTCTCAATATTTGTTGGCCTCAAAAACAAATGAAATTTTACCTTCATGCAATTCCCTAAGTTTTACCACTGTTTCTTTGTTCTTTTTTTATTCAAACTTAACCATTTAACAGGGTTTTTAGCCATTTGTTCTAGACAGGCTTTCTCATAGCAAATGCTCGATTTCTTAATATCCAAAAATTATCATTGAATGACCTTGAAAATAACTCTAAAACTATATCTATACAAAGAAAAAAGTTAAACTTTCATATAAAACAACCCAGTTGCTTCTAAACGCTATTATTTTATCAGGAGAGGGGGTTAATTGTGAGTCTATATAACATATATTTTGAAACTTTAAAACTACATTTTAAGTAATTTAAAAAAATCTACAACTACAAATAAAATTCAGCCTATTTGAAACTCCTATTTGAAAATGCTATCATTTTATCAGGTGAGGTGTTTAATTACAGGGCTGGTAGCGGTTTGACTATGAAATAGTAGTGACTTTAGTGACCAAAATTTGAAAAAAAGTGACCAAATAGTGACTTTGAGGACCGAAAAAAGTGACCAAATTGTGACTATGTAGAACGAAAAACGTAATCTGAAGTACAAAAAATGTGACCAAATCAGGCCCGAGCGAAGGATCCGTCTATGGGGGGGTGGGTTTCGAAATTCAAATTTAGATAAAAATAATAACAATACCAAAAATAAAAAAAATTAAAAGGAAAGGGTTTTCTTACACCGTTTGTCACTCATGTTCAACACACAAACTAAAAAAATGACTGATAAACCAAATTTTGGACACATATTACAATGAATGTTTCAAATTTTCGATAAGTCAAGAAAGTAAGAAATAAATTAGTTTCAAAAGAATTTCTTAACAAATTTAAAATTAAAAAAATCTGTTTTATAAAATAAATGTTCATTCTTGTACAAAACTTACCATGAATAGATGTTAGGAAAATGATAATAATTGTTAATTTTTATTCATCTAAATTTGGAATTCTTTTCTTCATTTTCAACTGGAAGTTTAGTGAGAAATTCCGCTGTAATTTTTTAATTTGAACAAAAAATATTTAATCACGATTTAAAATGTGAATTACCGATTACTGAATAAAAAAATGAATTTTGAACAGAATTTATTCAATGTTCGATGGATTAATTTAATTTGATAAAAAGAAGAATATATTTATAATTATTTTAAAAGTGCCAGTTATATAAGCCAGACATAAAACCTTTAATAAAGTAAAATTCTCCAGTTATCAAAATTTCATTTTTGAAGCTTAAATAATAACTTCATGTTCAGCTACACTGACAAAGAAATGTTAGAAAATGAGCAATTACGTGAATGATAAAAACTGATGAAAAATTGAAAATAATGAGTTCAAAACTTTAGTTATTAATATTGAAAGCACAAATCAAATACAAAGTTAGTTAACACTGCGTATTAAAATTTATTTTTAAAGTTGCTACTTAGAACAATTTTTCAAACTTTTTAGATTCATTTAAAAATCATGATCGATCCAAAAAACATGATTTCATATAAAAAATATTAATAAAAAGTTTTTAAATTACAAGCTCTGAGTTTTTGTCTCTTTTGATTAAAATATTGGGTCCTAGAAAAAAAACAGAAGGTTGAAATTATGTTTTATTATTAAAAATTTGGAGTTAAACGCTTATGGTTGAAGAACACGAAAATTCAGAATTTAAAAACAAGGAAACAATTTTAAAAAATATGTCTTAAAAATTAAAAAAGGTTGATTAAAAAAATCCGGAAAGTTGATTAGAAAATTGAAAAAAAAAACTGTACAATAAAATTAGGTAAATTTATTTGACAATATGACAATATGGAAACAAAAAAGAATAGTTTTTAAAAACATTTCAGGAAGAGTTTTAACCATTTTGATGCTTATTTTTTTAAACTATTGATTTGGTAAATAGTGTCCTAAACTAGAAATTTTGTCAAATTCGGCTGAACACATTTAGTTTTGGTGATAAAGAGTTTATTACTAGTAAAATCAAACATTGATAGATAACTGATTATAGAAAAATATCATTACAAGAATTTTTGACTTGATTCTATTTAAATCAATTCATCAATTCATATAAAACTTTTATTTTTAAATAATATGTTTTTGATTTGAGTTTTTGCAAAAAAAAAAGTGCAGAAACTTCTCTAAAGATTTTTGCTTATTTTCAAAAGTCATTTCAATAACAAAAGCTGATAGAAATATTGCATACATATTTTGATTCGGGGAACCCAAATTAGTTGAAATTACCGTTCAAATTCATTGCACCTAAGAAAAATGTAAATTTTGTAGCCTTGTATAAATTTTTAAAACCCTTTTTTTAAGTATTTAGAAGAACAAAAAGCACAAAATAAAAACGAGTCTTAAATTGTTTTTTTTAAAGAATCTTTTATATCAACATAACATTTGTTATGACATAAAAGATTTTTTTAATAAAAAAAAAATGGTTCGTTTCAATCTCAATCTTAGTTACACTTCTTAATAAAAACCCATTCTAACGACGAGATAGAGTTTTTATATATCAGGTTTTGAGTTCCAATACAAAAGGTTGATTGAACTAAAAATAAAAAAATCTACAATCAAAGTTAGTTTCAATTCATGAACGTCAAATAATGTCGTAGATCGAAATGTCTCAAGCCAAGGGTGATTCATGCTGAAATTCCGCCGGAGGCGAAAAAAAATTCTAACTGACTGATCAAGTAATTTCCCTTTACTACCGTCAATATTAACACGCGCAATTCAAATTACTCTTTCATTGGTTTATTTTCGGTGAAAAAAAAGTGACTTTTGGTGATAAAAGTGACCATTTTTTCGGAAGATAGTGACTTTAGTGACCAAATGATGAAAAAAGTGACTTTTTAGTGACTGACCCAAAAAAGGTGACCAAGTCACTAAAAAGTGACTTGCTACCAGCCCTGTAATTATGAGTCTTCTAAAAAACAGATATTTTAAAACTTTGAAACTACATTTTAGGTAATATAAAAAAAAATCTCCAACTACAAACCCAATTTAGCCAATTTGAAACTCAATTTATAGGCTTTCGAACGTAGAAAACAGTTTTCAGATCACTAAATCAAAGGTTTGAAGAACCTCTTAGCTGAATGAAATGATTTCATGATTTCAAAGTAATCGAAGATTCCTTTGAATTCAGCTACAGTATTTGAAAAACCCAAATACTAGTATTTCACTAGCTACTTGCTAGCATCCTCAGTGGGTTATCGACTGTCGATAACCCACTGAGGATGCTAGCAAGTAGCTAGTGAAATACTAGTATTTGGGTCTTTCAAATACTGTAACTGAATTCAAAGGAATCTTCGACTACTTTGAAATCATAGTTTTCAGATATTTTAACTTCAGACTTAGTTAATGATGATTATCTGCAAAAATTTTAAGTTGATCAAAATTACCCCGGTGATCAAACTTCCCCCAGTTTACGGTATGTGTGAAACCAAAATGGAAATAAAAATTAATGCATGAAAAATACGAAAACTTAACTGTAAATATAGAGTTGAACGTATAAAATCAGTCATAGAAATAAAATTGATTCAATCATAATTAGAGTAAGGTGGGGTAAAAGTACGAGTCGGGTAAAAGTACGTTTTGAGATTATCACAGACCGAGAACAGTAAAATTCAAAACTTTGGCGTGGATTGATAGTGATTTGGACTGCCTTCACACAGACATAATTTTTATTTGGAAAAATTAAAAATACACCGAAAAATTAGGTGAAGCAGCTTTTTCGCCCAAATGATGTTATATTTAAAATAACGGATGCCGAAGAAAGAATTTAATTAATATATCTCTGATTTGCACAATAAACTGTGAATCACAAGAAACCTTGAAGGGGCAAAAGTACGAACTGCAAACGGGGCAAAAGTACGAATGATATACAGGGTCTACTGAAGTAAATCTGAACCGAAAGTTTTAACCTCTTTCTAAAATTCACTGGGAACATCAGCGCATATTTTTGTTTCTACAAAGACTTGCTCGCGCGAAAAATTGCTCAAATACGATGAGAACTGAATTTCGTAAATTTGTTGAATATGGACAATTAGTGGAGAACTCCAAATTCGCACAGGTTGTTCGCCCATGTATAGGATTTGTATCAGAAGCGAACACAGAAGTTACTGCTGTAAGCAAAGATTGATATGAAATAATTTTCCTCTTGACTTCATGCAGAATTGTGGAATTCTGAATGGTCGTACTTTTACCCCACATCATTCGAACTTTTGCCCCAGAGGTGGCGTAAAAGTACGTTTCGATAGCAGTTAGGCATTTTCACTACTGCTATCAAATGCGTCGATCGATTATCTTCGTAATTTTTTAAAAGAGAGATAAAAGTCGAAGGAATCTAATGCTGTTCTTGTTTTTTTTGGAAAAACTACTGCAAATTTTTTTAAAAATAGGATAGCACTAAGGTCGTACTTTTACTCCACCATACTCTATAGTTTATTCATCTACAGCACTATAATTGAATCTACAAAATATAGTTGAATGCCCAAAATCAATCAGAATTTTATAGTTAAATTTATTATATTTATGTTATGATTGAATCAATCATACAATTGTTGTTGATCCTATTATATTTATAGTTGAATGTATAAAACCAATCATACAAATATGGTTGAATATTTAGTAAATATAGTTGGTCGAAAATCAATCATTATTATGATTGAATAAAGGCGGAATATGCTGATGAAACTTTTTTCTTCGTGTAGATATTATAGATTCAGAGATTTAGAGCTTTAAAAAAACAAATTATACAATTTTTAGATTTTTTTATAGATAACATTACACCTATTTATGATACCACTGAAGAAAGTCTTCACGAATTTCCCATTAACCCGAATCCACTCTTGAGTTTCAATATGACACCATTGGAGGTTTGGCGGCTTGTAACTTTATTCGGGTGCATTCAAATAAAAAAAATCTTCGAAGACCCTCAATGAATTCTTGAAATCTTTAATTTTGCATCATTACTTTTTTTCTGGCCGCACCCTTAAAAGCCCAGGAAAAAAACTCCTTAATTAGACCTTGAGTGTGCTTAAAACTGCTACATGTACATATCTCTTTTGTTTCTCAACTGATTTTTTTTTAAAATTATAGTTTTGGAAACCTCGTAATGTGTACATTATGTAATTCAAATATGTGTCTTAGACATTATTTACATACAATACTTCAGTTTTCCGTTATTCAAAGTCTAAGAAAAAAAGTTGAAGAGATTGTATATCAGACACAACCACAAGGTTTACGTAGAATTACGGCATTTTCTTTCAATTTCACAAAAACCTAATAAATTATTTAATACGAATTTGTTGAATTGGTTTAATTTTAACTTTTATATTTTTTCAGGTTATAGCTAGTGTCATTTCTAGTTAGCCCTAACCACTTAACACTGCAACATGTAAACCATATAAGCATCAGCTCCAGCGCCGACTTTCTAAGCAAACCAAGCCCTAGTTGAACTTGCATGTGTTTAGTTCAAAAGTTGCTGAGCAACTAATCGAATTCGCTCGAATTTTGTTTTTATATGCCGAAAGTATCTTAGCGCTCGCCAAATGAAGGAAAAATTCAAAGCATAATAACGAAAAAGGCTGAAACACGAGCGAGTATCGACGAACAAAAGCTTGCTTTGATCCATTGGTTTTCCATCCGGATCAATTTAAAGTACACTGTCGGCCAAAAGATTGGGATCACCCCTTTTTAAAACATGAAAACATACTTATCAAAACACATTTGTTAAATTTTGAGCAATAGAACATGAACACCCGAAACTTTTAATGTTCTGTTGAAATTTTTGTTGTTTTAACCTTCCCATGCCGTTCGCAAAATATCTGTTAAAATTTTGTCTGGTCTATTTAACCTTCAGTTTGTTATCGTTCCCCTGGTTATGAATAATAACCGATTTTGATGATATTATATTCGTTGTTTAGGTAATGTAATCTAGTTTCTCAACATTATGAAATTAAGTCAATATGTTCTAGGAAATTACCAGTAGTCAGTTCCGAATGAAAAAAGTCCAAAAAAAGAGCTCTTTTTGGAATGCTTATAACTTCTGAATTAGCTATTGTTTTGATCAAACTTAACAATTTTCGAAATTGTTAAGAATTTACCTTTCTATAGATGTACAAATATGTAGGGGTCCAGTGGAAGGTTTGGCCGCTATCCCGGAACTTCCGGTAGAAAAAATTCTTACTTCAAAAAAGTCACCCAATTTTGGCTTTGCATTGCTGTATCTCACTTACCAATGGACCGATTCTCTAAATTCAAATTTTAGTTTTTTTTTCGATACTTTTTTTAATATATTCATAGAACAAACTTTGTTTCTAAAACAATTTAGTTTTTCAGTATCTCTGAATAAAACTAACAACTTTTTTGACATTTTTCAACCCTCCCTTGGGTTGATGGGTTCTCGGGGTTTTGTCATCGTGATTTCTCGGATATTTTCACTAAAACTGTCCACATTTTATATACCCAGAGATTCATTGAAATCTGCCCTTTCGATTGGTATACTTTTTGTGAAGTTTTTCAAAAATTTGTAGCAACGTTTTTTCAATATACTGAAAGCTGCCAGATTTCAACCAGTCCAGCACACATTTTCAGACGGTTGGCGTACTAAATTAGCACCCCTCCGGGTAGTCTCAAGAGAAACGAAATCCTTTAGCTCTCATGTCGCTCACCAAACCTACCTCTCAGCAGCAAACAGGAGGAATCGCCGTGCCGGGTGGTTTATAGAATGAATTTTGTTTGATTTTGCTCATGCTGATACTTATGTAATGAATGTTTTATTGATTAATGATTTGCTAATAAATATTTATCATTACTAATGTAGTTCTTTAATCTTTAAAATGAAATCTGAATCTGAAATCTGAATCTGAAACCAGTATCTGGAATCTGAATCTGAAATATGAATCTGAAATCTGAATCTGAAATCTGAATCTGAAATCTGAATCTGAAATCTGAATCTGAAATCTGAATCTGAAATCTGAATCTGAAATCTAAATCTGAAATCTGAATCTGAAATCTGAATATGAAATCTGAATCTGAAATCTGAATCTGAAATCTGAATCTGGAATCTGAATCTGAAATCTAAATCTGAAACCTGAATCTAAAATCTGAATCTGAAATCTGAATCTGAAATTTGAATCTGAAATCTGAATCTGAAATCTGAATCTGAATCTGAAATCTGAATCTGAAATCTGAATCTGAAATCTGAATCTGAAATCTGAACCTGAAATCTGAATCTGAAATCTGAATCAGAAATCTGAATCTGAAATCTGAATCTGAAATCTGAATCTGAAATTTGAGTTTGAGCCCAAGAGTAAACATCGAGCCCAGTTGTACCTGATAAGTTTTTCCATGACTGTCTGCAAACTGCATCGTTTATATAAGTCGCGAATCACATAAAGATGTTAAAACGATTTTAATCCAAACAATTTTTATAAATAAAATTATAGATTTCACAGTTGCAGAAAATTGTGCTTGAATATAATGGAATAATGTATAGTACCATCCGTAAACATATAGGTACACCTATATAATATAAAATATCAAAAAAAGATTCAAACAATACCTACAATAATATAACATTCATTACGTTATCAGCACCAGCACAATCAATCAATAAACCACGCGGCGAGACGGCAGTTTCTCCTGCTGCTGGGTTGGGTGGTAGATTTTGTGAGCGACAAAAAGAGAGCTCAAGGATTTGTTTCTCCCGCGGCTACGTGAGGGGTGCGAGATTTGTACCCCAACCTGCTGAAAACGTGGGCCAAACTGGTTGAAATCTGACAGCTTTCAGTAAATTCGAAAAACGTTGCTACAAATTTTCAAAACACCACACAATAAGTATGTCCATCGAAAGAGGAGATTCTAATGAATCTCTTGGTATATAAAAAGTGACCACTTTGAGTTCAAATTTTAGAGAAATCACGCTAACAAAATACCGTTAACCCACCGACGCGAGGAGGATTTTGAAAAATGACAAAAAAGATGTCAGTTTCATTACCATATACTGAACAACTGAGATTTTTGAGGAACCAACTATGTTCTTCGATAATAATAATAAAGTTATCGAAAAAAAACTAAAATTTGAATTTAGAGAATCGGTCCATTGGTAAGCGAGATACAGCAATGCAAAGCCAAAATTGGGTGACTTTTTTGAAGTAAGAATTTTTTCTACCGGAAGTTCCGGGATAGCGGTCAAACCTTCCACTGGACTCCTACATATTTGTACATCTATAGAAAGGTAAATTCTTAACAATTTCGAAAATTGTTAAGTTAGATCAAAACAATAGCTAATTCAGAAGTTATAAGCAATTCAAAAAGAGCTCTTTTTTTGGACTTTTTTCACTCGGAATCGATTACCGGTAATTTCCTAAAACATATCGACTTAATTTCATAATGTTGAGAAACTAGATTAAATTACCTAAACAACGAATATAATATCATCAAAATCGGTTATTATTTGTGGCCAGGGGAACGAGCGCAAGAGCTCGGGTCAATATGACCCGAACGGCATATTATCGGTTTTTTTTCATGGGGCCATTTCCGGTGGTTACCGGAAGTTATTTGGTACTACAGATTGTGTCTTCTGCGGCTCTGCATAATTGTTCCAAATTTCAGATTTTTCCGATTTTTTTGTCACGAGTTATGATGAGTTGAATGTACGCTTCGGGTCATATTGACCCGAACGGCGCGGGAAGGTTAACGTGATCTTTCTTCGTATGAAAATTTTTTGCCCTTTGATAGAGAATATTTCCTAGAATCTACTGACATAAAAAATGTGCAAATATAATAAACTTTTTAGAGTTAATGTAAATGCGATGAGTTAGCATGTGTCGAATACTTATGTCAATCTGCTTCATGAAAACTTCAAGTGAAGATTGATTATTTCCTGATTATTTTTACCAAGATTAAAAAAAAATCCTGGAATTTTTTTCGCCTTAAGCGCTGTCATCATCGCTGTTCTTGCGAATCTGTTGGGCTTAATATACATATTTTGCCAACTGCATACGAAGAAAAGATATGCAATGTGTCATAGATTTGGTGAGATATGGCCACCAAAAATTGTTTTCAAATTTTTGGCCGGCAGTGTGTACACCAACTTCTCTAGGGAAGCAAACAGCAGCGCACACATAATTTTTGGTCGCTCCATCCGACCACCGCGGAAAATGGCCAATAACTTAATGAAACCGGGACGGCGCAATTCGTGCCCTTTTATAACTTCGGATCTGGTGCAGTTTGGATCGACTGTCGGGTTTTTTTCGATCGGGTGTTTTGCGCACCAATTTGTATTTGCGAGATCCAATTTGAGTTTCAATTTGCCCCCCTATAGTGCTACCGTAAGACGTAATTCTACGTCAAAAATCGTTACGTAACGATGAGCATACCTCCCCCCTAGGAGCGTTACGTAATTAATGGATGTCCCGTTATCGTCATTTTTGTATTCAATTTTCGCTTTGCGTTGTGTCTCATTTGCCTGCGGGTAGATTATGATAATCATTTAGATCAATTAGTTCAATTTATAAAACTCTTTGTCGATCATGTATAGTCCTGAAAAGGACTGATTGACTGATGATTCTTAGCAGCATTCTTTCCACCGGCTGCTAATTTCACTGAGGCATTGTTGAGGATGAGAGCTCCGGTTGCTAGCTCTGGAATTGCAGATCCGTCTTGAAGTTCTAGGCGACCTCGCTAACCAGACGCTGGAAAAGCAGCTTGCGGATCAGCTGCTCTTCTGGTAACGCCGGATCTCACGCAAGGCAACGATTCCAGGCTAGAATCGATGCGGTTTCTTCACTCCTCCGGCCTTTCCTACGGTATGCTGCGATGGAAAAGCAGCTTACGGATCAGCTGCTCTTCTGGTTACGCCGGATCTCACGCAAGGCAACGATTTCAGGCCGGAATCGATGCGGTTTCTTCACTCCTCCGGCCTTTCAGGCAGCCTTAGTTGCCGGCAGCTACGGTATGCTGCGATGTTTCCCTTTTGAAAGCACGAACACAAATGAAAATGGGGCAGCGAAGAGCACTTGTTTTTATATCTTCTTGGGGAAGATTTCCGTGCCATCGGTATTTGCGCTGAATAAGTATTGGTGTACCAACACATAGCCGACCCAAAATGATACACGGAAAAGATGTCTGTGAAAGAGGCGTTTTTCGTGACGCGAGATTTGTTCGCAAATTTCAATTTGCACCCCTATAGTGTTGCCGTAAGACGTAATTCTACGTCAAAAATCCTTAAATACATGCTTCGGAAAAAGACTAGATCTATTATGGAATGTTCAAAAAAAATTTCACTTTGTGTCCAAAAAAGCTTTAGTTACACTAAGTTTGTCAGATTGCCCGGTTTTATCCGGGTTTTCCCCTGTATTTAATTCTAAATTTGGGAGTAATCGGCGCGGCCCGTTTACCCGGATTTCATTGAAAAAATCTCCGATTTCACCCGGATTTATTCACTTTTTTAGGCAAATTAAACAAAAAAAAACCAATTGTGTTCTAAAAAGGTTTTATTGATACCTCCAAAACGAAGTTTTTCGAGTAAGTTTTATAAAAATAATTGGAAAACGGTTTATAAAGGTTTTTTGGAAAACGATTTAAAATATGTTCTTGAGTTTTGATGTAAAATTTTTTTTTAATTTTTTCGTTGATTTTTGTTGAGTAATTTCTGGCTTTTGACAAAGTTTGCCCGGATATTGTCCAGATTTTTGGTCGTCAATTTTGAAATCAAATGCCGGGATTTATATAAAATTGCTAGGATTTGTCCAGCGGATACGGGCTGAAAAAAGTGTGGCAGTTAGAAGCTATACGTTTATGGATTTTTTTTATGATCTTGACCACCAAAAATGTAAAAAGTGTTGTAAAACCGTACTTTTCAATCCATGAATCGTAAAAATTGTTTTAGTAACAACAGATAAATTTTTTTTGAGCATTCTATAGTCGATCTACTGTCTTTTTTCCGAAGCATGTTTTTTCGGATCTTTTCTTAGACTTTGAAAAAACGGAATACTGAAGTTTTGTAGCTGAATATAGTTGAGTTTCATTACGAAGTTTCCAAAACTATAAATTTTATAAAAATCGTTTGGGAAACAAGAGAGATATATTGGTTTTAGCCAGAAATGTCTAATTGACACTCCAGGGACTGTAACGGGTAAAAAATTCAGGGACGGATGTGGGTAAAAGATTTAAATTCATTTAAGAACTTTATGAAAGATCGAGATTGGAAGATTGTTTTAAGAAATATATATCGATTCGGGTTAAAATGTCTAAAATAATTCGTCAAAATTGCAGTATTTTGCAAAATTGGGAGAAATAAACAATAAGAAAACTCCTATATATATTGTTTTTCTCAGAAGTCAAAATTTTCGCGATCTTCGAAAAGGTCATTGAATTAAAACTTTTAATTTCCAAATCTTTGTAATCTTATACAGTTTTTCCAAAAAGTGTACATATTGATTAAATGAAATTTTCCAAAGTTATTTCGCTGCTAGAAGAAAACTAATTATAAAAAGAAATTTTGTTGCTTGTGTCAATCAAGATGATTTATGAATCTTAAAAGCTTATTTTCCGGTGCTGAAATTTATAATATTTTCGTCACTTTAGAATCTAGATGTTTTTTTTTTAAATATTACTGTAAAGATAATAAGGATTTTTTTTTGCTAGAAAATACTATATGAACTACAAAACTATTCCTCATGAAAATTTATTCGAGAAAATACGTATTTCGTTAGAAAAGAAGGGTTCCCAGTTCGCCCCGGGTGCTCTGTTGACCCTGATCATTCCTGATTAAAATGTCTTTAACAAGGTTATTGCTCTTTTTTTTTTTGAGTGGATCCAATAATTTTATTTTTAATCTTAAAAAGAAAATACAGAGGTTAACCCCTAATTAACCCTGACCCTAACTAAAAAGGAAGAAATAATTATGTTTAATGTTTGTTTTCACTATTTCTGTAAACAAAGAACGTATCTTGCATCAAGTCCAGCTGCATTTTTACCAACTGTTCTCATACAATTGTCGCCAAATAAGAACCTCTCAATTGCTTTTAATTAACAAATGGTAGATAAACGTATTTAAAACGAATTTCACCAATTGAGCCAACTGCACTCGATTTCCGGCTTTGGATGCTATCTGCACTCCGGAGACTTCCCCGAATCGCCACGATGAGTAACGAACCATCATGTCATTCAGGATGAGGGTCAACAAAACTTCGACCCACCATCCCAACGAGGAACGCGCAGCGCAACCAATCGCAAGTCAGTTTCGCGGCGATCCCAACTAATCGCGCAGACACGGGATGACCATTAAAGCCGTTTTGATACATCGAAATGGTAGGGAATAAGGCAATAAAGGAGATGCTTGTCGCCGCTGATGAAGGATGGCTTCATTGAGAGTAAAGTATGAGAATACACTGGTCATTTGGATTTCTTTTTTTGTTTCCCGTCTGGGAGAGCCACACGTAATCTTGGAAAAATGCATCCGGAAAGAGGAGAAAAAATGCAAAAAATAATGCAAGCATCACAATCCACAAGAATGAATCGCTTGGATCGAGTCGTTATTTGAGTAAAAGTCAACCTTATTTTGTGATACGCAGTTTTTGCCATGTCGCTCAACCCGCGATATGTAAAGATGGATGGATTGACGATTTGCTGCAGATCTGAAAGCGATAAAATAACTGGGCGTAGGACATGGATCAAGCAAAAAAATAAAAAGGCACTGATAGACAAAGCTGCATCTCCCCTTGTTTTACGTCGTCCATTGCATTGTCTGGGATCGCAATGAGCCGTTGCACTTTAGCTAAATTGTTTAAACTGTTTGTTTACGCCGTTCTAGACGTACTATACGTCGTTGATGGGTTATGCGAACGATAGTCTAACTAACGTCGCTGCCCTAAGTCTGTGATAGCTAAGTACTGGTCTAATCGTTTAAAGTACCACATTATGCGGAACAAAATTGACGGCAGGCTATAATGGACGATGACTACGATGGGTCAAAATGAATCAACTCGGTTCAGATTGACTCGTGAACCGAAGTTATAAGAGTTCATTGATAATGGAAACAAATATCCTCTTGTATGAATAATCTGGTTTTGACTAATACATAAACTTTCTAAAAAGGGCATGGAAATTAAAAATGACGTCAAATTTAAAATGAATATTGTTTATACAAACGGTAGCAAATATCAGTTTAAAATAGAATAAATAAATCTGTATAATTTAACTTCTGCTCAGTGATCTTAGAAAATTATTGTATATTAACTGATAACTGATAAAACTCAGGCGTACTATATCCTACAACAAGGCCGTGCGAACTGGGGGAGGGTAAGAGGTTATACCCCCCTTTCCCATGGAGTTTTTTTTCAAGTAAAATTTTCAGTTCAAGAATCAATTGAATTTACCGCACACCCACAAATCAGACTCTTTTCCAATAATCATTAATCAAATATTAGGGCGTGTCATTTTTGCATGATTTAAACATAAAAACTTTCTCCAGTGAACGGATAGAGCCAAATTGTATTCTACAAAGTTGTAGCCAATGGTTTTTAAGGAAACTTTATCGAAGACACCACATACATATAACGTTCCATAAGCGAGTTATGATTTTTTGAATAATAAAATGTTAGGGTGTGTCGAAAAAAACAGTATTCTAACTCTAACTTTTGTGAATGAATTCATACAATCAAAATGTTTTCTAAGCAGGGCCGTAGGAAGAACCGACTCATGGGGGAGGGGTTTTGGTGACTGATTTTTACCTATAATTTTTGTCTAACAACACACGAATTAAAAAAAAATAAAAAAAAATTGTTTTTAACTATATGATTATTCATTTTCAAATACTCATTAATAGTTTTCGTATGTAATTGTAACTTAAGAGAAGACACAAATGCCACAAGGATGGTAAAGTGTCACTGATAAAACCTTAAACAAAGTAACTTTAGAAAAGTGGTCCTTAACCTAAAAGGTGAGCTAATTTTTTTGTTATGAAACCTCTAGAAACAAAATATGAAATTTGCTTTCATCGATGGTTAAATTTTTTGAATTTGTTTAAAAGTCTGGTTGCCTTCAATTTCTTTAATAAAAACTTATTCTATACTAAAATCAAACAAGCCCAATCTTCTAAACTTTTTTGCAAATTCCAAGATTCTAACCATTGATGAAATAAATATAATTTTCCAAAAAAAAACATTGAGTGATAAAATTTTTTTTCGAATCAAATTTGTATGATGCAAACTTGCACTTAATTTATGATTTTAGTTTGAAATTTGGCTTTAAAAAAAGCTGTAATATTAGGGGGGGGGGGGGGTTGGATTTTAACGGGTAGAAAAAAAACACCATTTTCACGATTTTTTTCTAGAGCTATCGTTCAAACAAATGTATTCAAATTTTTTGCATTATACAAAGCATTGTCAAAAGAACATTTAGTAATTTTTTCGTAGAAAAATATTGAAAAATGAACCGGTGACGGAGCACTTTCGAGGATGCCTTTTAGAAAACAGGATTTGCGGTGGACACTGTATCTCAGCACAGAATCATCTGAAGTCAAAAAATCAGAGCAAAATATTTTTAATAGATGTTTTTCTGGACCCCAACGTTTTTATTTAACTTTAAAATTTTTTTATGAAATTGTTGTGGCTGTTTGAAGTAAAAACTACGATTTTTCACGAAAAAACCTGCCATTTTTTATCTGTAAAATCTCCCCAAAGTAAAACAAAAAAAAAAGAAAAACGTTTGGGTCTGGTATTTTATATGTATGAAAATATGTTCCAAATTTGAAAAGAATCGGATAAGTAGTTTTCAAATGACGATGTCCACGGACTTTAAAAATATGCTTTCGAGAAAAGCGCGTTTGAAGTTTCTGCTCTTGCTTTCTTGCAGTATTAGATAGGAGGAGATAAAGGCCTATAATTTCTACAGTTTTGTGGCAATTGACTTGAAAATTTGACACAACATTCTTGAAATGTTTTACAATAAGAAAATAAAAAAATCGATTTTTTGAAAGTGTTTGAACCCTACCCCCCCCCCCCTTAATGATGTTTACTACAACACACCGCAAAAATAAAAAATAAATTGTGCAGATTTTTTAGGTGTAGATCAGGTACATGTTTCTTAAACAGAACATGTTTTTCATAAACAATCAATTCCATACTAAAAATCCTGTGAACGATTTTTTTTTTTCAATATAATTTGGGATATTTTGCATGAAAATCAACTTAAATTCTACTTTACATTTGTGATTTTCAGCTGAATTTTGGGTACAAACTTATTCTGATTTAAAACTTTGAAATCTGAAATTGAATTGACAAGCAAATTTTTAAGTTTGTTCTCTTGAATTTCTAAACAATTTTATGTCGATTGAAAATCTCATTCACAAGCTAAATCTTTTTCTGAATTTTAAATCTGAATTCTAAGCCTGAATGTTTCCGAATTTTCATAAGATTTCCGAAATGTACAAAAAAATACGATTTCCGAATCTTAATTAAAGATCAGAATTTCATAAGCCAAATCGTAGAGCCATCATTCATGAATCTATTATTTAAATTCTGTAGTGCTGGTTTAATCTTAATTTATTATTTTAATTATTTATTTTTAATCTGTTTTGTGAATATGATTCGAAATGTGAATTTCGAATGATGAATCAGAATCTGGTTCTCAATTTTGGATTGCCACTTAGAAGCTTTTAATGTTTCAATTTTGTGTTAGAATAAAGTTTAAGAACTACGAATTTGAATATAAAACAAATTTCTTCTTTTTCCATATTCGGAAAACTATTATCAAAATATTGAAAATGCATTTGATTTTCGAGAAACATGAATCAAATTTGATATTAAATGCAAAACCGAATTCGAACAAAGATTTTAAAGCAGCTTTTCAATCATAATTTCTTATGATTATTCGAACTTAAAAACAAGAATCCTTAACTTGATACAAAATCAGTAATAAGAAAATATGTAGAAATACGAATTTGGTTGTAGGAATATGGAACCAGAACCTCCAAAACGAGTTTAATTTAAAATTAAATATTCAGACCTGAATTTCTATGATAAGGTTGCCAAATTGCCCGGTTTTTACCGGATGGGCCCGGATATTTAATATAGAATTTGGGAAAAGTCTGGCCCGACCCGGTAGCCCAGATTTCATTGGAGAAGTCCGGGTTTGTTCTAATTCTCATTCCTCAATCAAACTTATGAAAACAAATTGTGTTGTAATTTTTTTTATTTATGCGTCCAAAATTTTTGCAGCAAATTTCAAAAAATTATCATAAAGGTTATTTAAGTTTTTTTTCTAGATTTTTTATGTGCAATTCCCAGGCTTTGACCAAAAATGCCCGGTTTTGCCTGGATTTGGAAGAGAATTTCGAAATCAAATACCCGGATTTTGCCAGGTTTTTATATAAAACAGCCCGGATTTGTCCGGTTCGGATACGTGCTGAAAAAACAATTTTAAAAACTGTTGCAGAATTTTGAACTTGTAATGGGTTTTTGAGGGTTTTGTATAAGTTTCTGATTCAGATAGTAACTCTTGAATATCTTTGCTCTATTATCATAATTTGTTTATGAATTTGAAATTTTGAGTGTAGAGTAGAATATGGGAATTCCCCTCCCGTTCCTACGGTAATGCTTCTAAACATCTGTATGAAATAAAAATTCGCACATTTTTTCTCTCAAAGTGCAAACTTACATATGGAAGCGTCCGTTAGTTATAGGGATTTTTTAGCAAAAACTTGTTGCATGCAAGCTTTTGTCCAACTTGTTCCAATTTATTGAAAATGTTTAGAAATTCTTTGCGTTTTTGGCAACATTCGATTTTGGCAACATCCGATTTTGGCACATGTGCCAAATGTGACACGATAAATGTGTCTCGGTCGTATTTGAAGCTTTTTTGAGCGATCACATTTCATCTTTTTTGTTCGTTCGTACTGCAAGTTTCCGCTTGTGGGACGAACCACGCTAGGCCTACTATTGTGTGGTGGTTGCTACACTTCTATCTGTATCAACAACTGCAAGGTAGTAGGCCCGTGAGGAACAAATCGATGAAATGTAATGAAAAGTTTTCAAATTAAAATTACCCTTCCGCTCAATTTCAACATCTTTCATCTTATTCTAATCTTCTATCCGTCTATAATCTTTCAATTCTTAAATATTCTTTATCAAAGAATATAAATTTCACCGATATAGCCGATAAAATAATTTCACAAAAGTTTTTTTTTAATTTTTTATAAAGTACTCAAAAATTACGAAAAGATGAAAAATTCGAAAGGTTTCAAAGAAACCTTTCGAATTTCAACAAATTCAAACAAAAGACTGAAAATGACAAAAAAAACTAAAAAATTATGAAGAATGACAAAAACAGCAAACATGAAAGGGTTTGTGATATAATTCAGTTGGCAAGTCTGTTGTCTCCTGAGCCGATGTCCGCGAGTTCGAACCCAACAGTAAACATCGAACACAGTTGTACCGGATAAGTTTTTCAATAACGATCCGCCAACTGCAACGTTGATAAAGTCGCGAATGCCATAAAGATGGTAAAACGACTATAATCGAAACAAAAAAAAGAAAAGAAAAAAAAAGAAACATGAAAAATGAAAACAAATATCATAAACGAAACAAGCAAATTGCAAAATGCATTAAAAACATGATGAAAAAAATAATAAAAAATTACTATAAATGGTCGGAAATTGATTAAAAAAAACGTTTTTGATAATGATAATAGTTATTTTTTAAAAATAACTGAAAAAATATTTGAGAAAAAAAAAGTTTGATTTTGGCAAAACAAAATGTACCGGCGTGTTACCAAAATTGAACGGAGTCCGTATTTGTATACAAGAATAAATCGTTTTTATCGTTCAATAAAATACATTGGACTTTATTTATAAAGAAAATAAAAAGCCCTTTGTTTATTTATAGGTAGGTTTATTTATAGGTACAAACGAATGAAATTTTTGTGTTCCGGCAACCGTTTTGGCTTTTTTTAATAAACTCTCAATGATTATAATGGTAACTTCTGTTAAGATGATTTGTTTTCGATAACTTTAAAAAACTATTAGTGGAACTTTCAACATTTAAGAACAAGTACCCATAAAAGAGTGTGAAATAGAAAAAGCTAAAAAAGCAAACATTCAATTGAAAACATGAAAAATGAGTTTTTAACATGGATCAACAAGATTTGAAATTAGAAAGATTAGAAATTTCTAAGAAAATAAAACTTGAATATACCATAGTACAGGGAACCATCTTAAAAATTAAGAGATTTTTATTAGATGGGGGATAGAAGAAATAAAAAAAAATTTATCATTTGAAGATAAAAAAATATAAGACGAAATGAAACGAATAAATGCAGTGAAAACGATGAACACAGTGATTTAACTTAAAAACTTTAAAAAGACTAACCAATGTCTTATAATGATGAATATAGAGCTCCCAAAATTTTGAAAATTCAAACGACTTATTTTAATTTGTATGTTATGTGAACCCGAGCAAGGCCGAATAAAATCAGCTAGTATTATAAGAAAACTTAAGTTTTCTTACTTCCCTTTCTTTCTGTTATAAACTTCAAACGAATGTGTTGTTGCTTGGGAATAATTCCAATGATATCCCTGTACCGCATTTTGAATAACGAAAGAATAGTTCTCAGAAAAGTCCTAAATTACAATTATTTCATAATCGACTTTAGGTTTTGTTTGCATTTTTTCAGTGTAGGATTTCCCCCTTACTTTTACCATCAGTTATTACAATCAAATGTTTTTTTCTTCGAAATCAGTACAATCAATTCAACTAAGCAGTTTTTGTAGAGGGATGGCATCACTATTCTTTGTTATTGCATTTGACAACCATCAAAATTACGGGCATACGATTTTGTGGGCCCATAACAAACCTGACATTTTGCTGTCAAGGAACCGAACTAAATGTCAAATCCTAGAGAATTATGAATGATTGTACACTAACACAACAATCGTTCTGGTTCAACATTCGTTGAAATTTTGACTTTTTCAACTCCGTACTTTAATAGGAAAACACCAGAAACGTCTCTCCCGATGGATAAAAAAATAATGACTCTTGTTCGCAAGAAGAACCAGGTTGCCACCCCCTGAGTTTTTGAATTAAAAGCAAAAATGTACACTGAAAAAATAAACTGCATGATTTTCAAAATATTATTAAAAAGTTTTTTCCCTTAAATATGCACAAGTTGTATGGACGGTTTGTAGGCATTATTACTTTATCTTTTTGGGAAAACTAAGAGCCTTAACTACGTGAGGACTATACACACAAAGTTTCATTCAATTCTGAGAGGGTCATGCCAGATACTGTGTTTGTAAACCGGCCGGCAATAGAAGACAGCTTCTAGTTTACCATTCCCACCCCATTCTCATCCCTTTCCAATCATTCACCGGCCAAACGGCAGACGGCCAATGTAGTGTATTTTTTTTGGTAATCGGCGGTGACAGAACAATCATGACAATAAACATTCGTTTGCTAACCGACTCAGATGGTGCACTGGATAAGATATCAACCTGGCAGGCAAGTCGAGATGAGATGTTGCAGTAGACTGAGTCGATTTGGGGTCATTTTTGAATTTCTCAAACCTTGGGGTCTAAAAAGGTTCGTTCTGGTTCAAAACTCATTCATGATTTTTTGAAGAATTTTTAAGGAACTTTTACATGAGTAAATTTGTATGAGAAAATTGAATATTTTGTACTGAAAAATCAACATCATTTTTGTTTTTTTCTGTATAACCAAGCCTGCTTATGGTTTTTGTGCCAATTTATAAATTCTTTAAAGGAAATTTTCCGCTAAACAACTTTGTCGAAGACCTTAACTTTGTATCTTATTAGGGAAAAATACAAAGTTATTAGCTGGTTGATAGGAGTAAGTTTTTTGGAATTCATAAACAAATAAATTAAATTGACATCACTGCGGAAAACGGAAAAAATTAGGTGGCTGTTCCAAAGACGTTGTCAGATAATTTTACCATTTCTGCGTTATAGTATTTTCAACCACGCAAACTTTCCCAAGTAACCGAAAGTCTCGATAAAAAGGTCGAACTCAGCTTAATCAGCATAATCAATGTGCTAAGTTCGTTTTATTCAGCCCAAAATTTAAGTTCTTATTGAAACTTTGAAGTTCCATCATTTGAACAGCCTTCTGTTCAGCCCACAAGTAAACGTTTAATCAGCAAAAACAAAAAAAAAATTCTCCTCGCCTCTCTTACTTTGGTCACCACCAGGCCATGTGGTGCTGCAAGGTTTCTCGGCATCCATCTTGATTCCTCCCATCACCTCAATTTATTTTACTTAATTATTTTGTTTTAACATTGTTCGATACATGACGACACGCACGCCAGTTTTGCCACACAATTGTTTGCTTCGCTTATTCAAGCAATCACACAACCTAATGAAAAAATTAGCCTTGATACCAGATTTGAACCGCGACCCTCCGAGATGATAGCCAAACACGCTGTCATGACGCCACGCCTAGATGTTGCCTCACCGGCAGCTTAAATTCGATGTGGTAATAAGCTTTGCTAGAAAGGCAGCCAGCGGCCAGCAGCAAAGACACATGTTGATTAGTACTCAGAAACATTACGAAACGGCATATAAATCAAACATCCGTTAAAATAATATCGGTTAAAAAAAATTGGAATTCCATGTTTATAACTGTTAAGCATAAAATTATACATATTCTTGAGTTTATCTTGATATTGGATAGATGAATTGCTTCTACTGACTTTCAATGTTTGAGAAATTCGTGGAAAGTAAATACAGTTGAACGATTTTTTTTAAAGTCAAAATATTTACTTTTTCCAAAAACAATCCTTTGCGAATTAGCTTCAAGTTGTTCTGAGTTGAAGTTCCAATAAAAATTATACATTTCAACAATTTCCAAGCCCAACAAAAATGATTGATTGATAATATGCCCTTTGAGGATGTTCGTTCACATTTCATATTCATGAAATGGCGGATGTCTCAAAAAAGACTATTTGAGGAACTTCTTGGAACTTCGAGTCCAAAGAAGGCTGTTTGAGACTCAATTTGAAAATTTTTTTTCTGAATGATGCGAATGACATGTCACAAAAAAGGCTATTTGTGGAACTTCTTGGAAGTTGAAGTTCGCAGAAGGCTATTTGAGGAACTTCTTGGAACGTGAAGTTCACAGAAGGCTGTTTAAGACCCAATTTGTAACTTTTATACTGCGTGGATGCGATTGACATATCACAAAAAAGGCTCTCTGATGAACTTTCTGGAACTTTCATGCTCACATTAGAGAAAATTCGGTACCAATTCCCTTTGGAACCTTTGTTCAGCGAAATCCGAACTTTGGAGGCACGAGTTTAAGTAGATATGGGATTTTTGGTTGCTTGGGTTAACATCGATTTTGTAAAATTGCGCATGAAACATTATTGAAATTACTATGTATCTGGTAATTTTCGATAACTTTCAATGTTTGTTGTCGAAAATACTATGGTCATGATAATTTCATCATAATTTCTATTACAACTAGCGTCCGCACAGTAATTTAGACATTGTGGCACCAATTCCTATCAACAAAATACTATGCACAAGGTACTTTTGAGAACAAAACATATTTGACTCAAAAACATCAGTGAGTATGATAATTTTACTATGGTAAACATTCTTGTTGTTTATACTATTTAAGGATCATTAATCATCAAACCCGTAAGTAAACAAACAAATTTTTAGCTGTTTTCAAGTTTCATAACTTTGAAAATCTTTCCAGAGCATCGGGAGAACACACTAACATTGACCGACGTATGTCGGAAGTCTGAATTTTAATTTTTTTAAATAATGTCATAATGCATGCATATAAACAAACAAAAATACATAGTAATTTTACTACTTAAATCGAGCTCATCGCGCATACTAATTTTTTTCATAGCACATACTACTTTTATCATGAAACATATCAATTTTACTAGGCACGAAGTAAAACAATGCATCATTTCATTGACAATTTTACTAAAACGCAGTCGAATTTACCGTGAAAGCACCAATGGCCGCGCATTTAAGCTATGACAGGTGTTCTTTGTGCCGTACAAAAAGGATGTTTTGTGCGATTCTGGAAAGAAAAGCACTGACATGCAGTAAAACTTACGTACTTTAAGGGAAAAATTTAAAAGCGAGAAATTTTTCATTGCAATGCCACTCAAAACGGGATTTTGTAATAAGTGTCGGTGTATCAATGGCCGCGCACGCATATGTTGCTTGTTCCAATCGCCGCTCACAAGTGTACCAATGGCCGCGCACGTCTTAATTAGGGTTTTAACAGCAAATAAGGTATCCAAACAGTTTAAAATGTTGTTTACATGGCTCTAAGGTTCGTTGTGAATATTCTCAGGTAAGGCTTTTTATGATTCACACATCAAACACCGATTTGTCTCCATTGTTTGTGAAACTAGTCTCTGCTGAATTAGTATGAGACGCCATTTTTACAGAGCATTATTTTGCCGGAAGTTGTTTTGGAACAATGTTTTCGGTCCCGATTTCGATAAATCATCACACATTCGGCGAGCTGTCTGAAAATCCACGGGGAAATTGACCAACTAAAACTAAACAGATCCGAATTGCTATCTAACCTCAAATTTCCAACACTTTGTAGCCATTTTCATTAGATAATCGTTTCTTCTGATATTGTTTCTAAAAATTGTGCTTTTTCAACCGGTTATATGATGGAAAACATTGATTGGAAAGCTTACCTGTGAATCTTATGCAACCTTAGTGAACTCCCGAAGAACTTCTTTACGTTTAACTGCTGATGAATACTAGAAGACTTTCCGTGCGCGGCGATAGAAACATTCAAAAATCAAGTGTACCAATGGCCGTGCACAACAAAATTGTCATTTTTTCCGCAACAGAAACTTCAAATTGTTCACTTTTTTTCACAATTGATTCATTATACAGCCACAAATAACTTACGTTAGGAAATTTTTGCCAAGGTGCTCTAATTCAACACAAAAAAGTGAATTATAAAAAGGGACCCGCATAGCTCACTTGCTAAGGACAACAGACAAAATGGCATCCGGCAAAAACGATGTTTGTTTTTATTTTTTCCTGACCTCAAAAAGCAGAATAAATTTATTTCTCGTATGGCAAATGAAAAATCCTTAGCGTAGGTATCAGAAAATGCGAAACATAGAAATTTTCGTTGTTGAATTTCGGAGAAAATAATGATTAAAATTGAATGTGCGCGGCCATTGGTACTGCGCGGCCAGTGGTGCTTTCACGGTACTATGCGCAGCCAAATTGAGCACTGGTAAAATAGCTATGCGTAAGGTATTATAAACAACAAAACATATTTGACTCAAAAATTTTTTTTGCCTGTTGTTCATTCAAACCACGGATTTAGAAGATTTACTATGCTTTTTTTAGTGTAGCGAGGTATTGCATGACTACTTTTCATGAAACGATCGTGCGCAGGGCCATGCTAATCTTCTCTGTATCGTTCCAATTTTAGTATATGTCCAATCGAAGCTAGGAATCTTTAAAGTATATATTGCTTTCTATATTAAAACATAGTCCAAAATTTCACTGCTGGAGCACGTGCCGAATGGCCAATTTGCGGTGTCCAAGATTCAATAGTTCAACCGGCAACGACGGCACAAAATAATCTCCTTCCATACACGTTTTGGCTCTCAGTTGTAGCGCGTTGCAGATACGCCGAATGTCCAATGCAGCAGCCCCAACGGTTAAGGAATTGGCGAAAGGTTAATGGGTTTATTTATAACTCCCACGCACCTCCCAAATGACGCGATCCTCGCGATGATTCCTGGTCTGGTCGGAGAAACGACGGGGAAAAATTATGAATACACAACATGCATGCATGTGCAAAAATGATCCCGGTCCCAGTCGCCAATTTAGTTGCCCCGGAACCCCAAACGAACTCTTGGATGCTGCTGTTGTTGAGAGTAAAAGTGTGGGTATCACATCGAATGAAGACTCTCGATTCAACGGTAGATTTGTACACGCGAACGAGAACAATCTGGGGCTGTGTCTCATTTATCATATCTGCGCTAAAATGCGTGGAGTGTTTTCCTAAATTCAATGCAGCTGTTCTGCTGTCAACTTATGTTTTCGATGGAAATTCATTTGGATCTGTGCGAAAATGCTTGTACCATTTCGTCTTAATTTTGTCCGATTATATTAATGAATGCAGTCCGAATTTGTAAACTTAAAATCATTGCAAATTGTTTGGCAGAATTTTGAATGTTGCACATTTTATTATTATTTTTAATGATTGTGATAGAAAAATGCTTTTTATTTTGAAAATCATAAGACTGAAAACATCGAGCCTGGTAACAATCACAAAGGGAGGCCGCACTTGAAACCGACAAAAACCGAGTGCGGCAACAATAATCAGATCAAATTACTACTCGAACGATAAATAAACAAGATCACTAACTTCGCACCAATCGAAAGTAAACAACCGCCCTAGCGTAATTATTTCAGTTCGGGGTTGAATCATTCGTGGAAAAGAAAACACTATCCGTACCGCAAAATTTCGTTGCTTTTATTTGATAAAAAAAATCTGAAGATAGGAACGTATACCTTAAAAATGTGATTTTTCCCTCAATAATAATATCTCACTTGTGGACGATTTGTGGTCAAATCGTGATCCAGAAGCTGATGCAGTCAACAATATTTGAACCAAGGCGTGAACATTTTACAGAAGAATCGATCAAAGTGGGGAAACTTTGCATATGACGTCATGATATAACATGTAATTCCAAAACTGAATCTTGTAACGCGAAATTTTTTTAAAGAATTTTTTTTTTAAATTATTTTGACAATCAACATATGGACGTGGTTCTGAAATTATATTTTGGTGGTGATAAACGACAATAAGAATTCTTCAAATGTGCGAATTGCGCAGGTAATCATCACTCCAATTTCATAGACTGGAAAAATCCCAAAATTGTTCGAAAATTTTCTTCTCCTCCTTCCTCTTTATCGTCTAGAGATCCTTATTTGAAATTTATGTATTGCGACCTTCAAAAAGGTGATCGAGGTGATTCTTTAAAACCTAATGAAAATCTTCCTATAACTTTTAATGAGATTTCATTAGAATGGTCTGATCGCGTGAAGTACTTGGGACTCACATTTGATCGGAATCTTACTTTTAAAAATCACATTGAAAATATTCAATCTAAATGTAATAAATATAGAGACTAAATCTCTTTATTCTCTCATCAACAGGAAATCCAGATTGTACCTGAGAAACAAGATGCTTATCTACAAACAGGTGTTCCGACCAGCGATCATGTATGCAGTTCCGATTTGGTCTAGCTGCTGCGCGACGAGGGAAAAGGCCATCCAAAGGATTAAGAACAAGTTCTGAAAATGATTTTGCGGCTTCCACCTTGGCACAACACCGAAAATCTTCATCGGATTGCGGGCATTGAATCGATTAAAGAAATGGCCAACAAAATCATCTCTGACTTCAGAGGCAAATTGATGCAGTTTCCATCGCAGAGATTCGTTCTCCTTACAATTAAGTAAGTTTATAGAATAAAGTTTAGGCTTAAGTTTATACATTTGTTTGCTCTACAGAACATTCTCCAATAAATTAAATAATTTATTGCTATTTATAGCAAATTTAAATCTAAAAAACAATGTTTAAAATTTACTGAACATAATTGATATGAACATGTAATTAACCCAATCTTGACTAAACTGTGACAAAATCATGAAAAAATTATGACAAAGCTATGACAAAATTCTGAAAAAACTGAAACAAAATCACTACAAAGTTGAATAATGACAAAATCATGACAAATTTTTTACAACGTTACGTCAAATCTATGACAGAACTAAGACAAAATTGATAAAAAATCATTAACGTTGTGTCATAATTTGGACAAAATTTGGACAAAGCTGTGCCAAAATCATATACAATTATGAATGAATCGTGAGAAAATTATGACAACATTTTTCTAGAACCATGGTTAAAATTATATAAAAGTTGTGACCAATTTGTGACAAAATTATAACGAAGCTATGACTGAATTGTGACAAAATTATGATGAAAATATGAAAAAATCTAAACAAAATTGTGCCAGAATTGTGACAAAAGCATTGCTAAATTGAGACATAATTATGACAAAATTTAACAACATTTTGACAGAAAAATAAAGAATTTTCTGATATTTTTTAATTTAAAAAAAATTTGACTAATTTGTGACAAAGTTATAGAAAAAACTGCGACAAAATCATGACAAAATAAATTTTTAAATAATAATAAATCATGACAAAATTTTGACAGTATCATTGCTTAATTGTGTCATTATGGCATTATTAGGACAAACCTATGAATTTTGAAAAAGTAGAACCAAATATATGGAAAATTGTTACTGTCATGACAAAATTTTTGAGAAAGTTATAACCAATTTGTAACAAAATCAAAACAAAAATTTCAAAAATATTAGTGGGCGGCCAACATGGAACGAAAATTATACAGATTACGGGTTTCAAGTACATAAAAATCTGATATTAGGAATGCTAGGTATTTGAATATTGAATATCCTCGCTGATTTAGGACGATGATTCTTCTATTAAAGTTCCTACTGAAGAATAGTTAAAATACGAATGACCTTCGTTCGCCAGATCATCGATCCCAACATGCTGAATACGTAACAGAGATTTGAGCTCACAATAACTGGATTAATCTAATTAATTGGCTTTTTAGGACTAAAAAATTTTTGTGGTTCTACTCACCTCCGAGGGACTCATGGCCATTTTCTTCGAGCTATCAGCCTGGCTCATAGGTTTTCACAGGGAACCTACAACCTGCGGCGGCCGAGTTTCCGAGACTTTATCGAAACGTTTCTCCTTTCTCTTCTGGTTGGATTCCAGTGATTTCTCAAAAAAGGAATGTTACGGCGCCAGCGACAGCACAGCTGCTAAATTAACTTTCCTTCCGGGTTTCTCCCGAGATAACACGGAACGCAGATCAAAATACCACCGCAACCTCCCCGCTCCCGGATTAAGACGAATTCACTGATCGAGATGCGTCACGAATGTTCCCCGAGTCGACGTGCTTACGGATTATCAATGTACCTTTAATCACACTCTTCTCACGAAATTTAACACTGACTAGTTTACTAATTTGTGGCCTAAATATTTATTATGCTTTTCCGATATTTACGATTTTTTTTTTCTGTTAATCCGCAGGCAGACGTACTTCGATGTGAAAAGTGATGTATTTTGTTGACAGTTTTTGTTTCTCTCCCCGTCGTTGACGCAATATGCCAAACAAAGGCAGATAGGAAAATAAACAACAAAACAAAAACGCGATGAGAAAAGGGAAATGATGACAGCGCATGTGCCGTGCTGCCAGAGAAAATCAATACATTTCAAAATGAATTTGAGGCTTTTCAAATTGTCTGTTTTCCTATTGATCCTATTGATGGAAGCATTAAGAAAAAATAACAAGTTATGTATGTATGTCCACTTAGAATCTGGTGATAATAATTTATCATCTACACCTCGGGAACGAATTGGTATAAACACATATCGTTAATGCATAAACAAGATAATTCACTCTACTTTAATGTAAAAATATCAATACATTTTTGTTTGTTTCTGATGAAAATTGGCACTTTTAATCTATTCCTCCCATCACACGCTGCACACTTCCAAAGTCACCTCCCTTGGCACATTTTTTCCACGGTTTTTGAGGCAACTTCCTTGTACAGCTTCGACTCCATCGTCTTATCCATCACGAACGCTCAGGTCTGTGCTCCGCAGCTGCATTTTTATTGCAGAACATCTTCAACTTCTTTTGGCACACTGCTGTGAAGGAATTCTTGCAGCGGTCACTTTCGCTGCCATTCATAGCTTTAAGGCACTTTGGATTCTGAATTTCTAGAATTTTTTTTTCTGTGAACTCTAAATTTTACAAACGAATCACCAAAAAAATCCTGTAAACTTACTTTGTCGCTTCACGCTGAAATGAGTGAAAGTTTTTAAGTTTGCTGCAAATGTTGCCGTTAAAACATTTAGCCTCTATTTAAGTCGTAGAAAATTGAATTTTTTTTCTAGATTTTTATGATTTTCTGGGAAATACATGACCATAAGACCGCTGCAAGCTTTGTATGGAAATTTTAAATTTTTACACATCCCATTACTTTTTTTTGGTTGTTTTTTGCTGCCGAAAATAGCAATAAAAATTTTGGAATCGATTTATCCGGCCCTGAATTAGCGCAACGAATTTTAATTATGAATAGAAATTTGTATGGGAAAACAAATTTTTTTCATTCGCTTTTTTTTTCACTAGAGATGTACTGAAAGTTCTAAAAATATATAACTTTAGTTGTAAAATATTCCTTGATTCTTGCAGTACAATTCATGTGAACACCAGAAAAGATATTCGGTGTTATACAATTACATATATTTTCAAAATTATTTTTTGATTTTAGTGTTTTGGCTGATTATTTGAAAGCTGTGTAATCGTAGGATGATAATTAAAAAAATCGCAAAAAAAAACTGCGTTCCGTAGCCTGGGAATTTATTGATTTATATATTTATGAATATATGAAACCAATTTTTTACCAAAGATAAAATACATGTTTATCAATCGTTTGCAGCAAATAACTCAATTTTGTTTATATTGGATCATACGACCTAATCAAAACAAACTCTAGATTCCATAACATTGTTAAAAGCTCTAGCAAGCAAAATCAGTCATTTTTTAATACTTTTCAATGAATTCAGATTTTTTTTTACGAAATGGTTACCACTTTTTTCATGAAATGCTGCAATGAAGCTTAAGTTTTGTCAAAATCAAAGACCAACTTCATTTCATGCTTATTTGAATTTTCTGGATGATTTAATGTGCAAAAATTTCATCTTCAAAACAAATTTCCCTACAAATCAACCAAATCATCTCAAATTTTTCACTTATGCTTGCTAGACCCAAAAGGCTTCAAAATAACATATGGGATCAAAAAGTCATTTTTTGCAGCGGTCTCATTAGGCCATTACCATGTTACATGACATTTCGTGCTATACCTGATCTTTCACATTTTCTAACATTACCTAAATAATTCGAGCTCATTCGATTGTGGTTTTTTTTTAAATACAGTCCCCCCACAATCATGGGTCACACACAATCATTAGTCATTGAGCATTTGAACAGCTGATGGCTGCTGAACTGAATGAAATTATTTCATATAATATTTTTTTAATTTATCTATAGTATCATCAAAATGCATTAAAAATATTATGTGTGCGCTTGATAACAGAAAATTGCTGTTTGAATAGTTTTTGTCATACGTTAACTATTACCTGTTGAATTATCGCACAAATTTCCAATGTTATAAGGTTGACATCTTGAACCGTTAAGCCCCTTATGCGGGTATTTAAAAAATTCCAACAAAACAAATAGGTCTCATATAAGCACAAAGGACGAGTTAACATTTTACAAAAGAAACAGAGCGAATAAAATGCGAAATTTAAATAATATTTGCAAAATAAAATTGACCCACAATTGTTACAACATCTACCAAATTTCACACAATTATGGGTCACTTTTTTGCTAGCAAAGCAAAACATTTCTTGGTTGCTATAGCTCTACCCAAATGCCCCTGGAATTTATACTATCAAAGAATGCCCCTGAATGTTTGCCAGAAACATGGTGATTTCCATGTTGATTTTCGGGTGTTGCCATGGACTTCTATGTGACTAATAATTGTGAGCAATTTG
This sequence comes from Uranotaenia lowii, assembly GCF_029784155.1. NCBI lineage: Eukaryota > Metazoa > Arthropoda > Insecta > Diptera > Culicidae > Uranotaenia > Uranotaenia lowii. The sequence continues at coordinate 72,789,901 of NC_073693.1, read as the reverse complement.
ACTAATAATTGTTACGGTCTTCGATATTGACCCATAATTGTGGTTTTGAAAAACGTTGACTGTTTCGGTAAATTATGTTATTTTTAAACAAGATTTCAATGAAAAACATATTTGAACTCAAAGAGGAAGCATTTAATGACTGAAATTCATGCAATGCTTGATATTTGGTGTACTAACACCCGAATAAACGAATATTTTGTGGTGGAGGGATACGTTAAGTGACTAATGATTGTGGGGGGACTGTATTCGTTATTTCATTTTTTGTTTTGTATAATAATTGTGCTCTAAATTGTGCTTTTAAAATACAGTTATAAAGATTCACCTAAAAACCTGGGGGAGGAAGACTGAATAAAAAAAGCAAAAAAAAAAATCAAACGTCAAATTTCTCTCATTAATCTACCGACCAGTGCGAAGGTTCAAAATTTTACTTTCTTATTAAGTAATTTTTAATAAAACTTTTTTCATGCTGAAAAGCACTTGTTTTGCATAAAACAATGATTTAATTAGGTTTTGTTTTGCTCTGGCAAATTCCTGCATGATCAGGCGTATTATGTCGCTCAAATTTCGTCAAAGTTTCGAAGCTGATAAATAAAAATGGCTTGATTAATGGTTGTTCTAAAAATATAGCTAAATCTAAATTTTGCACCTAAACAACTGAGTTACATGACTCACTACACGAAACTGATCATCTAAAGTTAAAATTTGAACGATTACAAATCTTCTCAACAATTGCTGGTTTTTTCCCGAACAGTAAAAAAACGATGCAGAAAACGATGCAGCGAATTTCAGTCTTCCTCCCCCAGCTAAAAACCACCCTTTGTAGCATAAATGTAAAATTTTTACATTCTAATCGACCCAAATTCGCATGAGATTTCAAAGTTTACCAATTTTACTTTTCATATAAATATTTAGAATTAAAATAAAGAGTTTGGTCTGGTCACTCTGATGGTATAAGTGGGAAAAAGTCAAATCGCCGTCAGCCGCCGCTCATGGAAAAAGATGGAAAACCAAGGCGGGTAAAGCTAGGTGTGTTCTTATACCAATGCACGGAATCGTCCATCTTGTGACCCTTGTGACAGGCAATCGTAATCGTAGGCATGGTAGGCGAACAATTCGCTGTCAAAAAGCGCACCGTCTCCACCCCCCACCAATGAGAAACTTTTGGTACCCCTTGCCTACTTTGCCTCAGTATGCACCCACCCTACTGGAGGCACTCTGTGGAAAACAAAACATTTCGACGAACGGGCGGCTGACTGATGGGCAACAATTTTCTCGACGAAGCAACAAACGAAAACTCTACACAATCATCGATCTCCATGCTTGATTTGAAATGACCGTTAAATCATGATAACATATTCATCTTTTTCCGTAATACGGTAATACTGTCGAAATCATAAAATTATATAGATACTGCAAATTTAGCACCAAATATCAAGATTTAAGCTGGGAAAGATTTACATTTTAATTCTGGATATAATTAAAATTTAAGAGAAGAATTCGTAAGCATATAGAAAAAACCCAAATGTCTGTGATATTTTTTCGAAAGAAAAAACGACCTAGAAATTTATAATTTACTGTTACTTTTCAAAGCATCTCTTACAAGTTGAGTAGCGTAGATCGCGGTTCCCGGAGCCGTAGTCACTCCGTATCCCCCATGTCCATAGTTGTGAACCACCTTCAATCGACCGGTCTCAGTTTCCAAAAATTCAAGCTCAACCCGGACTGGGTCACGATGAGGTCTCAGTCCAACCGCCTCCCTTATCACTGGCGACCCTTTCAAGCTGGGCAACAATGCTTCACATCGTTCCCTTATGGCGGCAGAATCGTGTTTGCATGGTTGTGAATTGTAGCTATCGAAATTCCTACATCCTCCCAGGGTCACTCCCTGGAATCCGGGAATGATGTACGTATCGTAATCGGCGTAGAAAGCCATCTTCACCCAGGGGGCTTTCACCTTGATGACCTGGCCACGAATGGGCACCAGCTTGTGGTCAGCACACAGCTTTTTCGCGCCCATTCCGGTACAGTTGACGATAATGTCGAAATTCCTCCCGGCCAGATCTCGAAGATTATCGACCTTTTCCGTCACGATTTGGCCTCCGCCATTGAGAAATTTACGGGTTGCCCAGGGTTGAAACAGGCGACACTCGGTTAAGATTGTTCTAAAATATGATCCGTACTTCCAGTCCCCTGGGCAGATTTGAAGTTCCTGTTCGGTGGCAGCCCGGTAAACGGGGACAATTTTCTCGATGTAGTGATTCTGATCGCAAATGAAAGAACGACATTGAGAAGATTGAGATGAAACAACTATACATAAGTTCAAGATTATATATTGAGTCAAGATTGTGAACTTAGTTTGATAACTAAGTTTCAAACTTCAATATATTCAGAATTCAGATTCAGAACTCAGTTTTTGCACAAAGATTTCAGGTTCAGAATTCAGATTGAAAATTTCGATTGATCATTGTTTAGATTTAGCTTTAAGATTAAGAATGCAGAATTAGAATTCAGATTCAGGATTCAAAAGTTTAGATTAAGATTCAGAGATCAAATTCCGAATTGGGATTTCCAATTCAGAGTCTGGATCTGAGGTCTGTGACGTTGAACGAACAAATCAGGATTACTCAACTGGAAGATGGAGTAATCTGGTTGGTTTCAGCAGATTTGATCAGTTCTATGAATGAATTCTCACACAACGAAGGTATCGAACCGTTATTATGCAAAACAGAATAAAAAGAATGAATAAATGGTAAAGTTATCTAAAAACAGTGAAAAGATTGAAAAAATAAATGTTTTTAAATACGAACATCTTTTCTTATTTCAGGGAAAATTTTCTAATCCAATCATATCGCACGTGTAGAAAAAATTCAATGGCTGGTCGAATCTATAGTTTTTTTTGTTCAAACTACCATATTTATCGAATCTATGCGTATTTCTATCGATTTTTCTGAACACTTTTCTCTCTGTTTAGAATTAAATATTGAGGATTTTCAAAAAGATTTTTTTTAATCTCATCAATACTTCAAATCTAAATTTGGGATGACAATCAATTTTTAAACGGTTCTGATTATGTTTTTAAGTTCATATCCATGATGAGTCTTAGTTCCAGATTCTGGTGCCGAACTTGCATTTGACATTTCTATTCAGTTTATTTTTTTTATCCGGGCAAATATTCTCAAACTTTTAAATATCTGTGATTTGTTCATATTTCCCTTAACATGCATTGCATTGTTTTATAACTAGGATTTTGGTTTCCGATCTTTGTTATCGGATTCTGAAAATTCATTCCAATCTGTAGTTAAATTTTGAATTTGTATAGTGAAGAAAATCGTAGAAAAATAAAGAAAAGGCCAGTAAGATGATTATTAGGGTGGCAGTGGATAAATGGAAAAAAATTTCTTGATCGAATTTTAAAAACCGACCATATACATTTTGTAGATTAACCCTAAAATAAGGTTGCAAGAATTTTTTTTCGGCACGTAGCTGGCCAATCCGGGCAAATCCGGGCTATCTAATGTAAAAACCTGGCAAAATCTGATCATTTGATTCCAAAATTGCTGATAAAAAATCCGAGCAATATTCGGTCAAAACCCAAGAATTACTCAACAAAAATCGAGAAAAAAAACTTGAATACAAAATTTTTAATCAAAACATATCAGCAGATTTTAAATCGTATCTTTGGTTTTTTTTATAAAACTTGCTCAAAAAAAATCTTTTTAGACGCATTAATCAAAAGCTTTTATTTACAACACAATTTGACTTTTTTATCCGATTTTGGTAAATAAAGTGAATGAATCTGGGCAAAATCCGGGATTTTTTCATTGAAATTCGGGCAACATGGCCGGACCGGACTTTTTCCTTATTTTGTATTGAATATCTGGGCATACCCGGATAAAACCGGGCAATCTGGCGAGCTTACCCTAAAAACTGACCTGTGCCAAATTTCAGCTCAATCGGACTTGATTTCGAGGTGCCTCAAAGCGATCAAAGTTTCATTTTTTTACCCCCAAAAATCACTAAAGGATTTAGATTTTTAATGGAACGTCCTTTTAGAAGAATTTAATGCATTTAATTTTGTTAAAAGAACCTCCCTCCAAAAATGTCTAAAAAAAATCAATTTTTCTGTGTTACATGCGCCAATTTGTAAAGAAGATGATCTATACGAGAAAGCTTCTTGTAACAATCCAGATTCAATAAAATAAATTAAAATTCTTATTGTTCTTTAAAAATTCATCTGTGTTGTAGGAAATAATAACACAGACATAACATGTTTCAGCACGGCTGTAGGAAGAACCGGGTTTGGCACTAATTTTCAGTATGATTTTTTTGTCTCAACAATGCATCAATAAAAAAATAAGTTTTGAACATTTTTTTTTGTTTCTACATGATTATGTATTATTAAGTATTTTAAATAAATAGATTTTATATTAAATCATAACATTAGAAAATAGATTATTTAATCTTTTGAATGATGACCTGAATTTGTATAATGAAACCTTAAGTAACAAAATATGGAATGCACATCATTAAATTTGTTTAAGAGTTTTGTAGACCAAGCTCATTTGATTTGAGTATAAAATAAGTTTTTTTTTTTCTATTTTCTTATGAAAAACTTATTCTAAGCATTCCAGCCCGGCTTGCATGTTTGGTAATAGTAAATTTTGATTTTTGGTGCCTAAAACGATTTTGCAAAATTATTAGGTAAAACCAAAATTTAGGCTTTAAATATCATTTGAATAATTTGAAAATTCAAATTTGAAGTGATTAATTTTTTTTTGTCTCCTTTGTCATTTCTTCTAAAAATGCACGGATTTTTCCCAAATTTTCTCATGCTTCCCGGTTAATAAATTAGAAAATTTGAGATCAAATGCCCAGTTTTTGCCATGTTTTAAACAAATGTTTGGAATATTCCGGCTCGAATACGCGCCAGAAAAAATCTTGAATGCTCAACTTATTCTATGCTTAAATCAGATACGCTTAATCTTCCAAACTCTTGGGCAAATTTAATGATTTCAACCATCGGCTCAAATCCAGATTTATCGGCTCAAATCACGTTGTTGCAATAATAAACAAATTTATGATTTTAGTTTGAAATTATGCTTCTGAAAATACTGCAATATTAATATTTGCCAATATTTTGGGCAGATTTTTTAGATGCAAATCAGGTATCTACGTACTTCTCTATCAGCAAATATTTTTCATATAAGAATAAATTCCATGATGAAAATTTCGTGAATTACTTTTATAATATAAAAGTTAGGAGTTTAGGAGGAAAATAAGGAGAATTAGGAGTAAAATAAAACTTTACGATTTTCAGCTGAAATACATATACATTAACTTTGATTGAAAATTTGAAATTTTGAAATTTAATAAACAAGTAAATTTATAAGTTTGTTACCTCTTAAATTCCTCAACGAATAGAAAATATGATATTTTTATCTTGATTGTAAAACCCATTTACGAGCTAAATTTTATTCTGAATTATTAATTTGCATTCAGAATCTGAATTTGGAACCTAAATTGAATAATTGAATTTTGAATCTGTTTTCGAATTTTATTTTGAAGACTTGTCATAATTGAATTTTGTATAAGAATAAAAGTTAAAAAGCTGCGAATCTGAATAAGAAACAAAAAAAAATATTTTTTTTCATATTCGGAAAATTATTCTGAAAATATTGAAAATGCTTATGATTTTCGAAAATCTTGAATCAAATTTCAGAGGACTAATGACCAGGTTTGTTAAAATCCTCAATAAATAGAAAGAGAATAGAACAAAATAGGATCAAATTTGATATGTAATGCAAAACCAAATTTGAACCAGGACTTTAAAGCAGCTTTTCGGTTCTAATCTCTTATGATTATTCGAACTGAAAATCAAGAATCCATAACTGGATACAGAATACGAAATATGAAAATAGAAATACAATTTTTATTATAGGAATATGGAACAAGAACCTCCGAAATGGGTTGATATAATTTGAAATTTAGAGAAACGGTAGCAGAATTCTGAACTTGGAATGGGTTTTCGAGGTTTTGGCATAAGTATTGAGTCTAGATTTTTATTCTCCAATAACCTTACTCTATCATCAAAATTTGATTATCAATTTTAAATTTTGAGAGTAGAGTAAAATACCTCGCTTACTTTTTTTGAACCCTCATGGGTGGGGGTTTAAACCCCAAACCCCCACCCCCCGTTCCTACGGCATGTGTTTCAGTTTTGAGATCTACAAAGAACCAATTATCATTTTATAAGCCAAGTTAATATTTTGAATGTTCCTCATATTTTGGAAAAAAAATGTCCCTTGCGATGTTCCAACTCTGAGTGACAAAAGAAGAAATTGATATTTGTTCCAGCCTTATATTCAGGCTTCGAAAACATTTCAATTTACTGATTTTTTTTATGGAATGTAAAAAAAAAGTATTTTGATTGCATTTGCAAATCAAAATCAGTGTTACAAACCAACCTGCATCAAAAATGCTGTATCTCTAAAACTAGTATATTTATTAAAAATACCTTGATTGAACAAAGGAAAGTTAATACATTCAAAATCAGTGTTTGATTTGCATGTAAGTTTGTTACCAGTTATCAGTTATTGATTTTACACAATAACTAGCAGACCCGGTGAACTTCGTCTTACCATATCAAACTTGGCGTCCATTTTACATATTTACTTCGCTGTTTAACTTAAAAAAAACATCAAATCTAGAGTTGTCAATCGTCTCGCGTTCGTGAACATGTCCTAGTTTGTTTTTACATATCCTGCCTTTCCGTTTACTCGGATTGTCCCGCTTAATTCTATCGGAATCAAACCTAAGAATTTAAACTCAATTCTACGGGTCTTTACATAAATTATCAAAAAATTACCTTCAATCAATCTTACATGCATCTTACACGAATACTTTTCATTTACTTTTCTTTGATTCGGATGCTTTGAATATTGCCGAATGGCATCAGGTATTAGCTTCCCGATGCAAAATAGATTTTTTTCAGCACTCAATGTAACCATCAAACTTGACAAGCTTCATGCTAAAAAAAAAATCTACTTTTTGTAACTTGTTCCATAAATAACTTTATGTAGACCATATCTATGTTTCATTTATTGAATACCATTTAGTTGATTTATTCCGCTTTGCTCGAGTTCACTTTAAAAAATCAAAAGTTTCTCATCCATTGGAATTTATTGCATATGAAACTATATGGAAAAAGAATTTTGAATATCGTCACAATTTTTGGAGTATTTGCTCAATATTCTGCCTAACGCAGCACTTTCAGCTCCCGAGTAGCTTTGGATGGTATATTTTTTAGAACTGAACTGCCGTTCTAAGCAAGAATGTGACTTTTGGGTCTTTTTCACTTTTTTGCTGGAAACGGTCTCTTTTAGTGTTAATTTTCGAATAAAAACACAAATAAGTATACTTTGTTCTGAACTTATACTAAATTTTCATCAAGGTGGTTGTCTCTATGTTGATAGTTCTACGCAAGAATGTCACACTAGAGAAAATTCAATGAAAAATGCAAATTTTCTAAAAAAAAATCTCTTAAGATGAGTTTAAACTGTTGAATTTAATGTTATTCACTGAAAAGAACACTAAAATAGAGGACAGAGGAGGAGCGAGAAGCCTTGAGTGTTTTATTCATAGAAATTTTCACTAAACACTTTTCGGTAGACACTACTTACAGGATCCATACTCAACTATACATTTTTATAAACAAAGAGGAACGTATTTCTCAAATTACGGTTTAGCATGAGTTTTTGGGGAAAAAATAAACTACGCAAGCTTTTAAAATGATAGAAAAATTGTAGCCGTGTGACAGTTTTTCGTAGAACTAGCATCGACATGCGTTCTGATTCTAGGCAAAAGTGTCACACGGAGCATTTTTGGCTCTAATTTGCTGTTTTTTTTGTAGGAAATGTAATTATTTTGGCAGAAAACATTGTAAAATGATTAACTTGAACTGTTCACTACGAAAAAACTGTCGGTGAATTTTTAGTTTGAGAGAAAAACTGGGAACATAGCTGATATTTCAATCGCGTTTTTCTCGTTTGCACGTTTTTCCACATGGGACAATCTTGCTTAGAACGGCAGTGAAGGAATAAAAAACATTATAGAAGATTTTTTACTAACCATTTTCAAGCAGCTTTTTGTTCACTATCCTCACCCTTCTTGGAAGCAGTGGTATTTAGTATCCATATTTTCATCATAATCATGTTTAAAAAAATTCGCCGTTTTTTTTTTATTTGTTCGAGCATTTTTATTTTCTTTTTTATCCTAAAGGGCATATCTGCCTATTTAAATCATTGGGATGTTCTGATTTAAAAATTTCTTGAACAGTGTTGGAGGTGATCTGCGATTTCATTTAAGATTATGTGATATATTCAAGATTCAATAACATTTTATTGGAATGCAGGTTTGAAAAAATTAAATAGGTCGAAAAGATCTAATCTGTTAAGGCTACGATGATTCCATAAGTTCATTCTAGGGCTTGTGATATAGCTCAGTTGGCAAGTCTGTTGTCTCCTGAGCCGATGTCCGCGAGTTCGAGCCCAAGAGTAAACATCGAACACAGTTGTACCGGATAAGTTTTTCAATAACGATCCGCCAACTGTAACGTTGATAAAGTCGCGAATGCCATAAAGATGGTAAAACGACTATAACCGAAACAAAAAAAAAAATAAGTTCATTCTATTTTCTGGAAATTTTCATGTAAATATACCTCGGAACTTTTAAAAACATTTAAGTGTCTTGTTTATTATAAATTAAAATTTTCAATAAAGAAACATCGGGGCAAGTGCCAATGGATATCATCACAGTTAAACTTTCATATTCTTTCAAAAAGAAATATCAAAGTATATATTTGTCTCAATTATTGATGTCTCAATTGTTCCTGTTTGTCTTTTATCAACTTTAATTGATATATCTGCAGTTTTTCTCCAGAATAAAATAATGCTTGGTACTTCAATTTCATTGAATACTGTTTTACCATAAGACCTTCATTTACAAAGACATTTAATCATTTTGAATATCCGCTTCAGATTTAACACTTGGGAGATCCTTTCTGATCATTTTGAAGAAAAAATTCTTAAAATGTATATGTTTCATGACAAAGAGGCACGTTTCCACTTGTTTGTGTGAAATGGCAGGAGTTAATATTTTTATCAACACTTTCAAGTCAAAAAAAATGCTTCTGTCTGGAATATCAATCACAAAAAAAACTTTTTAACAAAAAAGCGGATCTAAAGTTTTTTCTATGTAGCCAAAATATGTTAACCAAAAACTGTGTAAGCAAACAGTGAACCTGTGAACAGTTTTTCGGTAAAAGATTTACGAAAAGTTGAGTTTATTGGTCAGATTGTTTATTTGGGCCCAACCATTTATAAATGAAGAAATAATGAATACTTTTTTTGTAAATGTTGAACGTTTGCACTTGCTCTAGTGTACCTTTTAACTGAAAATTATTCTTATTTTATGATAACTTTCACTTATGCTTGCAAAAAATCAAAAAGTTCTTTGTTTTCAACCTTTAAATAAACATCAATCCTATATAATCCATTTTAAAGGACAGGACTTTCAAAAGCCATATCACCAAATAATAGAGGTGATAGACAAAATCGGACAAAAGATTCGAATTCAGGACGCCAAAACCTTCCAAAGTGAGTTGTTAAAATAATGCGTTCCCATGTGAAAATCAATTTTTCTACGCCTCAGTGCCAGATATATGATAGAAATTATTTTTTAACTGAAACAACCAACTGAAAGGAAAATAATTCGCTTTTGAAATCAAGAAGGGATTATGTATCATTCATGGAAGTCGATTGAAATGTTTTTGAGCAAATAGTTACTTGGCAAAATAATCACCCTCCAGGTGATCTCTTGAGCTTGAAAAAGTTTAGATTAATAAAAAGAAAATGAGTGATGAAAGACCTAAATACGAAATAAATTGTTGGGATATTCTCAAATCAACTTACCCTGACGATGCCCGGTTCGGTGCTGGAAAAAATGTATCCGGAAAGCTGGGTCACACCCGCATCGGATGCTTCCTCCGTTCGACGAATTGCGTCCCAGTACAAATATGCGTCCGATATCCATTTCCTAGCCGAGCGATTCGAAAAATGGAGCGGGATGGAAGTTGAAGCGGGATTAAAAGAAAGCAAGAGAAAATCAAATCAGAACACCTATTCATAAAAATTTAATCAAAAACATGATTTGTGTTTGATGAGGATTTCTTACAGAGTGGATTCTCATCCAACATAATAGCAATGTATAAATTCTGAAGCGAAATAATCAAAAATCGTTAAAACACATTTGCTGCTCTTAGTTGTTGTTTGTCATCCTAGAAAAATTAGTCAGCAAGATGAACGACCTGTAGTAGCGCAACAGGTGGAGTCTATAATAAATACCTGACAATGTTTGGCGTGAACTATTAGCTTGAATCCTCCCCAACAAATCCGGCTGAACTTCTGCCCGGAAGTAACAAGAACTGTAGGTATATTTACAAGAGCTAGTGTGGATGAACGAGGATTCGAACACACGGTCAGTTTTATGTTTTGAAAAAACAAACCATTAACAAAAGTAATCAAATTGCAATCAAATTTATGAGTTGAAAGTTTAAAACTAAGAATTTACGTTTCAAGGCTTTAAATCCAGAGTCCAAAGAAAAACGCAGACTGAAAGAATTAAAAGAAATTCTAAACTTCACTGCTAAGTGATCTAAGAGACATTTCCTACTGAGGCGCCACAAATTAACCAATTTAGGCTTAGAAAAGTATAGTGGAGACAACTTCAAAGGACGACAATGGGAACGGACGTCGATGTCGTCGTCTTTTCAGTCTTCGCAGAAAGCCAACAACGCTTGGCAATAATTTACGGCTTTCGTTTCACGTGGCGACACTCTCTGGAGCCACTTTTCCAAACCATTAGGCTCGGCTTATGTGTGTGTGCTGCATTTTGTTTTTGTTTTCCGTTTGTATGAAACTAGAACAACAACAACCAAGAATCCAATAAGAATAGCAACAAGAGGCGAGCTCTCTGAGTCGGGGTGCCAACTTTTGGCACACAGTGGGTCACTTAACCATACCTCGTCTTAACCTAACTATTTCTTGACAGGCTTCAAGCAAGTGTCCACACCGGAGGGAATCGCGTGAGGCAAATAAATTTGACTCGAACGGTATAAATACAATTTTGTTGGTTGGCTCGGCTCCCCACCTCCTAAAAAGGTCACTCACCACCATTTATTTCCTTCCTGGTACCTTGCCATCGGAGAATAGTAGGTACACGCGAAGGCGTCAGGACAAATTGACCAATACACAAAATTGACCGCATTATAATTGCAGAAACGCTCTGCTATCTGATGGACTCACCGCCTTGGCTGGACTACTGGAGGGTTGATTTAGTGCGGACAGTAACCTTAAATAGTCGGCCACCTGCTGAATCGTAAGCAATCTATGCGGTTTGGTTAGTGGTAATTGCTCTGTGGAACGGTACTAATGATCTAGGAAAACAAATCTGTGAATGGATTGTTTTTGTTGCGTTTCATATCAGCATTCCATAGATAGAACAAAAAAAAACAATCAATTAAAATGTTCTGTAAAACTTTATCGGAAACAACTTTTTACACAATATATCAAAGATCAAGATTTTTAAATTTAAGAGGAGATTAATGTTATGTTTGTTACTTAATTTATCGGCCTTATCGGTAAAAAGTGATGTCTTTTTCGAGTAAGAACATCTTAAGATTTTGAAATTTTTATAGACGGATAGAAAGCTAGAAGAAATGAAAGATGGTGAAAATGAGCGAATTGAATTTAGGTTAGGTTAGAAAAATTATATCTTAAGTTTGAGGGCGCTGATTCCAAAATTCCTATTATTTTTTTTCTATCAGCTCTTGCTTTCGCGATAACTTTTGAATATAGGTAAAATTTTATCAAATTAGTTTATCCAATTTTTTTCGAAACTATATCGAACGCTACAGAGAATTGAAGAATAAATGTTGTAATATAATGATCTTTGTCTTTGCCGAAAACCGCGAGTGGTCAAACTTGAGGATTCTTTTTTCATTACCTGACGGGTTTGCGCCGGGGGTCTCAAGATTTTCCCCAAAATCGAAAATCTTATTCATTTTTACGACTTAAAACACATGTATTTTTCAGATTTCTAACATTTTTATTTTTCGAGTTAGATTTGGGTTAGATTTTTTGGTAAATAAAATAAAACCATATTTCAAAGCTACATAACTCTGTTATTTTTCAACAGAAATCATAAAATAGCACATCAAAACCCATTGAAAGGTTATCAGCTTTCCGAATAAAATATTTTAAAAAAAATTATAGATTTTTTTTCGGATTCAATGACGTGGAAATTAGTATTGGATTAGAACGTTTCTCACCTTGTTTTTCTAAATTAAAGATGGATCTGAATGAATCCGATGATAGTTTTTTTATTGACTCGCCAAAAAAGAATTGAATTAAAAAAGAAAGAACAAGGAAGATTCTGCATTAGACTGAGTTGATTTGGGATCATTTTCGAATTTCTCAAACCCTGAGATCTTGAAAGCTTCGTTTTGGTTCAAAACTGATTTTTTAAAGAATTTATAAGTAACGTTTACATGAGTAAATTTGAACTTTTATGTTTGTATGGGAAAGTTGAATATTTTGTACTGCAAAATCAACATCGTTTTTGTTTCTTCTGTGGAGCCTAGCCTGCTAATGGTTTTTGTGCCAATTTATAAATTATTTAAGGGAAATTTTGCGCTGAAAAGCTTTGTCCAAGACCTTAACTTCGAATCTTTTTAGACAAATAAGTTATTAGGTTCAAACGAATCAATCGAGCGAATGAACTCAAAAAACAACAAATTATTAAAAATTTGAATAAACATTTTGATTGTTTAACGTTTTTACAGAATCAAGAATCCAACGTATTTTCGTTTTACATATTTAAATTTTTTTAATATAGATCTTTATAAAAGAGTTCAATAACTTGTGATTTTCTTGAATAATTAGAATAGTATGCAAATAATTTTAGCTGTCAACAATTTTCATACGCGATAGGTGTTTTTGATTTCCGGAAATGTATTTTTTACATCAATGTAATCCTTCGTTCAAGAGACTCAAGATATGTGATTGAGTTGTCCCAAAACATTTGGTTTGAACTTTTGAATCAATTCCATAACTTTAACACTACAAAACTTCCAGTACACAAGAATTTTATGAATTTTTTTGGAAAAAATAGAGAGCCCTCTCACTTCTCTATGAGATCATTTTAAATTGTCGATAATTTGTCTATTTGTAGTTCAGTTGATTTTCACATCCAAGCAGAGATCTCATGTCCCTAATTTTTCAGGACTTGACTGATTTTTCGAGACTCAGCCTGACAACCTGATAAGCCATTGGATTTTCCTGATTTTTGAAAATTAGCCTTATTATACCTGATTTTTGCGAATGTAATGAAAATTGGGTGGTAAGGAACTGCATTAGTTACTATTGTTGAAGTGAAAATGTGGATCGACGACCAAAAAAAGGTCTTCACTTCGAGCTTTGTCAAGGGGGCTTGATCGGTATAGCGCACGGCATCCTTCCAAATAAACGAATTTCAAATCAAATCAAAATTACTTTGAGCGGAATTTCCGTTACTTTGACGTATCCTGATTTTTATTCCACCAGTTCCTGACTTAAAAAAAAAATCTGGGCAACCCTGCATCCAAGAGGTGTACAGATCTATAGGTGAGGAAAAAGATCGAAATCGTAGAATGAAATTTGAGATTGATGTAATTTTTGTGCATAAAGTCTAGCGCGAGAATGAAATCGTTATAGTTAACACGTTCGTCGCCACGCTCATTTTGGTAGTTTTAATAGCAGGGCCCAAAGAAATTCTCGGCCGATGCTATCTAGAAGACCTAACTGATCTTAGACAGTTTTTTTTCTCCAAAAAAGCTCATTATCACCGAAGCTTTGTCTCTCGATCTGAGAATTGTACCATGACACCATTATACCATATTTTTTATTTCCCAATATATTTTAAAATAAGTTAGTTGACGTCTCTAGTCAATTTTACACCTAAAATATGATTTTGTTTTTGTGGTTTAACAAAAAACTATTGGATATGTGTGTTTTGGAGTTTTCGTAGATTCAAATGTGCCCAAATAAAAGGTGCCCAAAGAAAAGTGTACGCAAAAATGTCAACCAGATGTTTTTTTTCCTTTGCCAGTTCATTCATTGTTAGAAGAAACGCATATTTCCATTTACCTAACGTGATTCAGAACATTTGAGTTTTATTTTTGAGAATCAAATAATGAACTAGGCTGAAATTCCTTAGTTGAAATTAGATCATTAACATAATTTTTGGCGTGGTCATAGAAATGCAAGTTCAAATACAAACTTTTTGTAATTAACCTTACCCGCTCTTGAGTGTCAATATGGCACTATTTTAAGTTTGGCGGCTTGTAACTTCATATGGGTGCATTCCAGAAATGTTTAATTTTGCATCATTACTTTTTAATGGACAAACCCTGAATACCCAGGAAAAAACTCCCTAAGAAGACCTTGAGAGTCAACTTGACACTCCTCACTTGAAATCGCTATATCTCTCTTGTTTTGCAACAGATTTTTACAAAATTTATAGTTTTGGAAACCTCGTTACTAAAATCAAATATGTTTCTCGGACATTATTCACCTATAATACTTCAGTTTTCCGTAATTCGAAGTCTAAGAGAAAAAATACGAAAAAACATGCTTAGGAAAAAAAGACTGTAGATTAGCTATGGAATGGTCAAAAAAAAATTCTTTTAGTGTCAGAGAAAGCTGAAGTTAGAAGCTCTACGTTGCAAAAAAGAATATATTTTTTTGATTTTTTTTAAAGATCATGACTACAAAAAATGTAAAAAAAATGGTGTAAAAACCGTATTTTCCAATCGGTCCATTGATTGAAAAATACGGTTTTTACACCACTTTCAAAATTGTTTAAGTCATACCAGAAAAATTTTGAAAACAGAATTGGAAAGTTGAAGTGATTTAGCACATTTTCGCATCTTCAGGTTTTCAAAATACGAAACACATAATTTGTGACGAAATTTCAAAGGTGCTGTTTTGCAAACTTTTTGCCAATTTGCAATTTCTCAGATTTTCTTGCACTTTAATTCAAATTGCACTCTATTTTAAGTATGTATATTTACGCCTCATTTCCGCTATAAATTTATATTCACCTAAAAGGTAATTTCAAACAACAAATTTTCAACTGACTCCCCCCCCCCCCCCCCCCCCCCCCCCCGGATTCAATATGTCAGTTTTAAGCGATTCACAATATAGGTACATTTTCTTCAAATGTGGTTGGATGGATTATTTCGAATTTGCCGGTTCGCATCGCATCGTGTGCACTATGTCATCAGCCTTAGTTTCTCAATGCTTAAAATTTTCTTCTGGTAAGAACTTTCCCAATAAGGTGATGCTGATGTACCTACATGTCCTGTTTGAAGTATATGAAGCATTCTGAGAGTTACTCATGTTGATTATAATATATATTGTATAGAAGATTACTTGAAAATCTGATGCTTAAAGGGTGATACGGTCAAAATTAGGTCAATATCAACTTGACGTATTTCTTTCAATTTTGCATTTAAAAAACCTGAACACCTCTCATTTTGAAGGTGTGTGTGTGTGTGTGTGTGTGTAGAATGTTGCTCCTATTTTGATTTTGTTGTCTCTTCAGTTGTCAAAATGCCGTCCAAGGAAGAAGAGCAGCGTATCAAAATTTTGCTCGCGCATCGCGAAAATCCAAGTTACTCGCACGAAAAGCTGGCAAAATCGCTAAAAGTTGCCAAATCAACCGTTACAAATGTAATTAAATTGTTTGGGGAACGTTTGTCGACAGCCAGGGTGTCTGGATCGGGGGGAAATCGAAAACCGGAAGCCGCTGAGACGACAAAGAGAGTTGCCGGAAGTTTCAAGCGAAACCCTAACCTCTCTCTCCGAGATGCCGCAAATAACCGTGCATCGAGCCAAAAAATGAGCCGGACTATCGACTTACAAGAAGGTCGTGACTCAAATCGCAATTATAAACAAAATACGACGGCCAAAGCGCGATCCCGGAGGCTGTACACGACGATGCTGACGAAGTTTGACTGCGTGGTAATGGACGACGAAACCTACGTCAAAGCCGACTACAAGTAGCTTCCGGGACAGGAGTTTTATACGGCAAAAGGAAGGGAAAAGGTAGCAGATATTTTCAAGCACATGAAACTGTCAAAGCTCGCGAAGAAATATCTGGTTTGGCAAACCATCTGTACCTGTGGCCTTAAAAGCAGCATTTTCATAGCTTCCGGGACTGTCAACCAAGCTTCCGAGATTCGCTCAGGATAGCCGATCTCTGAACGCTGTTTCCAAAGCTCTCTCAGGTAGTGAGAAGAACCGCCTTCAAATACTATGTGAGCAGAGAACATGTTGCGCGACACTTATTCCTGTATTATCGGAGAGCATACGTTGCTTGTCTTGTTCGTGGCGGAGGGGAATTCTATCTCGTCAACACCCATTGAAGGTTCGCTTACAAGATAATTCCCCGTTCCTTGTATAGCTGCAGAACAATTCGACAGAGGGGAATATTTTAGTTTGTCGCACTCGCTTGCGATAGGTTCGTAGCATTTATCAGCAACGAAAAACTCGGCTCTGAGTTGGATCACATGGATCGCTCATACGTTTATCACTTACGTCGGGTAGTGGCAGAAGAATGTATAACATAAACTAAAATCAAAATATCTCGAAAACGCGTGGATATTTTATAGTCATGTTTTCACAAAAAATATTCTAAGAATTAAAAGGAACTTACTTATGACATTTTCCTTAATATTTGTTCCTTAAAGTGTGAGAAACTGGTGAGGCTATTACAAAAATGGCTTAATTAGTTATAATTATTTTTTAGAAAAAAAGTAATTTTTAAAACAATGCATTTCCATCGAAAGGTTTGAGGATTCAAACAACTTTTTAACCTTAATCGATCACAAACATTATCCTACACTTAATGAACATTTTATATTAATATTTGTTAGTTTCGTTATTCACAATTCATTCTCAGTTTGATGCATTGTTGATAATGGTAAGTTATCTGAGAAGGGGTTAATTTGCGTTGTGGGCTTGCAAGGAACTGGAAGCATTCTTCAGTGGTTTTTTCAATTTTTTAGAGTGACATTCAAACATTTTCGATACGATTAAAAAAGTTTACAAAAAATACAACAGACCTCGTTCGTTTTTGACAACATTCGATTTTGGCAACATCCGATTTTGGCACATGTGTCAAAATCGAATGGTTTTTTGAGCGACATCACCTTTCAGTTTTCTTAATATAATTTAATTTGGAAAAACTCCATAAATACGTTTTTACCTTCTGAAATAGTGATAAAATACAACACAAAAACAAAAGTTTTTCAAACAAATTATAAAGAACTCAAAAAGACAAAAAGATGAACAATTCAAAAAAATTGAAAAACAAATACAAACAAACGACTAAAAATGACAAAAAAAAAACAAGCAAAAAATGCTGAAGAATGACAAAAACAGCATTTATGACCAAAAAAACAAGATTTTAAACAAAAAAAGAACAGTACAAAATGCATCAAAAACATGAGAAAAGATAATTAAAAATTGAATAAAAATGGTCGATATAGTTGACTTAAAATAAAGTTAATGATAATAAAAATAGTTATTTTTGTAGAAAAAAGAGTAAAAAAAATAAAGAAAAACTGTTCGATATTGGCAACATTCGATGTTGGCAACACAAAATGTTCGGGCATGTTGCCAAAATCGAACGCGGTCTGTATTCCAAATTTAGATTCCAGATCAGAATTCCAATATGAGCCAATAACTGAAATTTGTTTCAGAGCCCTCAATCGTCAGTTTATTAGTGTTTAAATTTAGAGGTTTTTTGTTTAAATCTGATTTCGTTTTTTTTTTTTAATCGAACTTGTGAATCTGAATTAAAATATGAATTCCAAATGATGAATCTTACATAATCGGAAAATAATTATTCATTATTCCATGAATTTTCAACACATATCTAAGCATTAAATAGGAGTTGAAGAAAAAATTCATGGAAATTTTTTTGAATGAAATGCAAAACCAAATTTGAATAACGATTTCGAAACACCTTTGCTATTCTATATCCTAATGTCGAAGTGAATCGTATATCAAGAATCCTAAACTACATAAATACGGAATTTGAAATATGAAAACAGAAATACAATTTCTATTTTGATAATAGGGAACCTCTGATTGAGCTTAGTCTTATTTCAAATTCAATATCAGATATAAATTTCAATTATTTTTTAAATTTGTTGCAGGATTCGGATTAGTTTTCGGGATTTTGGCGTCAGCTCTGACTCAGGATTGTCACTCTTGTATAACCTCACTCAATTATCAAAATCCAATTTTAAACTTGTTTTGTGTAGAGTAAAACAGCCGCTCACTTTTCCTAGAGGGGGGGGAGAGGGGGGGAGAGGGGGGGAGGGGGTTAACAGCCAAACCAACCCCCCCTCCCCTATCCCCCCATTCTACGGTTATACCCAGAATGACAAATTCCCAAAATCAAACCCAGAATTAACTTTTTTTTTGTAATTGTAATTTGTAATTTATTACAAATACAAATACAAACTATTCCTCAGAACATTTTTTCCAGAAGGCATCATTTACCATAAATATTTTTCCTAAGAATAGACCATTTCCCACAATGGAACATGTCCTAGAATGTCACAAACCTAGATTTTTTACTCTTTACTATACTTTGTTGAAAGTTCAATGCAAGACTTAAGCGACGACTTTTTTGTAAAACTAGTTGTTTCATATTTAAGAGCTTGTTTCTGCAAATATAGTCAAATTCTTACTAAAATCTGTCCCAACCAATACTAGTGATTTTTGTTAAGTCGAAGAGACAATGAGTGAAAGTTCTTTGAAAAAATCATAGAAAAATCCATTGCAAAACAAAATATCTGGAGTGAGTTTTTATTTTCAAATTTAACATCAAAGCATAATTTATTTCTATTCAACCATGAAAAGTGCAGAAAAGTATTTGTTTGATAGGAAATGTATATTTTTCAGTCAAATCAATTCGACTGGAACGATACCACCATGCATAAGCAGTAAGCTCATGTTTTCCATTAAGAAAAAACAAGTAATTTAAAAATTATCTAGGTGGGATCGTAAAAATTCCAGAACAATTTCGAATTCCAAATAAGTCAAAAAACGTGTATACGATTTGTATACGCCGATTCTCCTGTTAGTAAAACTGCTCCATCCTTCTGCTGAACGCTACAACCAAACCAGTTCGGAAACAAACGAAGGAAAATACATCGCTCAGAGTTGTCTCTTGAGTCGCTCTTCACAAATAGCATTCAGAGGTGATAAGCGACAACTTGTATTTTCAATGTCGCTTATCATCGTTGAGTTGTTTCATTATAGATAGGTTATTTGTTGCATTCGTCTGCCCGTAGGATACAATGAAACAAGATTCTTTGTAGGAACTATCTCTAGGCTGACAAAATGTCACGCGGGATTGTAGCAGAGAGAAAATACACCATGTTTGTTTCGGCGGAGAATTCTCTCGCTTGACGATAAGGAGAAATGATCCAATTTCGGAACCTTGCTGTCAACCAAGAAATTTACGTGAAAGAGTGTTTGAACAAACGCCTGCTGCCTTTCCTGAAGAAACACGATTGTTCCGTACTGTTTTGGCCGGATCTGGCATCTTGCAATTACGGTAAAAAGGCCATGGAGTGGTACGCTGCCAACAACGTGCAGGTGGTTTCCAAGGACAAGAATTGTTAAGCGGAACCTAAAGAAGACCAAAAAACTGCTAAGGACGAGCAGCAGTCCATGGCAAACTGGCTTTCTGCGGCGAAAAAGGTGGAAAAGGTGGCTGTACAAAATCTGATGGCAGGGGTTAAGCGTAAGGCCCGGCAGTTCGGATTTAGAAAAGCGGAAGCCTACCTGAATATTTGTCCTGAATTTTATACTAATTAAACTTGAATAAGAAATTTAATTTGATTTTTTAAATAAACGATTTCACCGATTTACACGCGTTTTCCCTTGACCAAATTTTGACCGTATCACCCTTTAAAAAGATTGGAACCAGTTCCAAATTCTGTAATCAACCGAAAAGGGATGTCAGAATATGGTTTAGCAATTTTCGAGAAATATTTAGATTTGGGAAAAGCTAAATTTTTCAGCATTTCAAAAAAAACATTCCTGTCACTCTCGAGCACAGCCTACCAAGGCCTGATTTATTTCTCGAGATCGATTGAAAAAAAAACTTCCATAACCGTCACATCACCTGCAGAACTTCTAAGAAATTTCTGTAAAACTATCAACCAAATCGAACTTCCGCTAAAAAAACGTCTCCATTCACGAGGGATTTTGTGTAGGCGGTCGGGAGTATGTTTGGATTTTGAATAATAAACACGCGATGCACTGGAGGGATGGAAAAACATTGCAGCCTCAAACCACTCGATGGAGAAAAGCGAGAGAGGCACTTGCCAACCGGTCGCATGGGTTATTGTGGGTAGCGTATTTTGTCGTCACGCCTGAGACCGGACCGATGCGCTGCTGCTAGCTGTAGATTCCCATCTAAAGCGATATGTATTGAACGGTGTGGTTGATTCACAGCGCTACCAGATGAAATTCCATCAATATTTCTTTTCACACCCGGTTTGTCCTGAATGGAGGAGGTTAATTCGGTTTCAATTAGGAAATCAATACGTAGGTAGGTACAGACGAACTTGTCTATCAAGCAATGTCGCTGTTTGGAACGGGAGGATGAACCAATCGATTTGATTTCTGTAGAAGAATTGCGATTGTGCATTTTATTCTACAAAAAAAATTTTTTTCAAAATACATGGACGACATCTAAAGGTCAAAAATCTTTACATCTCATTAGAATTTTGATCATAAGGGTACTAAAAATGATAAAAATAAAATTGACGGACATTTTAACAAGTTATTATTAAAGTTGTTCAAGTTGAGGTATCGAAATGTACCTGAACGATGTATTCCAATTTTTTTTAAAGGCCTATTGTGCTGCCTCTGTTTAAGATTCAAAGGAAATCAATCACGAAATAATGGGAAGCTTGTAACAGTGATAATTTGATTATCGTCGATTGTGGAATCGAATGGTGGTTTTTCAGGTCTATTTGATATTCTGTGTGGAGGTATTGATTTTCCACAATCTGTGCCTTCTGCATCTCGTTCAATAAAAACCGACAATCAGCGGACTGGAGATCTGGCTGGACTAAACTTTTAATGAACTTTCGTTACTGTTGTCGTCGAAGAGCGTTCTGAGTCTAGTAGAAAGTCATTGTGCTCAACTAGCGTTTTTTTCGGTGTGTTTGTTGGATTTCATCCACATTCTTCGCACTTGAAACTTACATTCACACAGACACACACACACGTTCGCAAGTGTCATCGTAGAAAGGTTCTATGAAGAGGTGGTTCAAAAGGTTGGCTTCCACTCGATGGATAAGTTGCGAGAATCGCAATTTTCGCCCCGCCATCCCCATCCATTGTTGAACACGATGGCTTTTCACTGCCTTATGGTTTCAGTAAACTAGGGTAGATGATGTCATTGATATTTTATTGCTTTTGTATTGGAAATATGGGTTTTACCATTCAATTTTATGAATTTACTTTCTACAACATTGATTCCAATTATAGGGTTTTTATGTTTTACATAAATTCGGTTCTTTAGCGGGATTATACCACATTATACTTCAGCCAGCACTATAACGTTCAACAGTTTAAAAAAGAAAGGGAATCAGGATGGACTGATTCCACACTCCACACGGGCACAAACTGCTCGCAATGAAAAACTATGATGAAGGGTTTCTGACACGACCTAACCGGTTTTCCACTTACATCCAATCTACTGGCCCTTTCAGGGGAAATTTAAGGAGGTTGTTTTTACGACGAGGGGCCCTATATGTTTATAGATATGTGTCGTATAAAGGGACAAAGGTGAGGTTCGAGCGTTTGTCATACCTACAACATACCTGCTTGCTAGTAGTTCCTAGGCCTTGTGCAGGAATATTGGAAGGACTGTTCGCCTCAATGTGGGTCACATTATGACGAATCCTAGAAACGGTTTTCCCCCCAAATTGGAGTTCGTTGTCAATTTCATACTCCATTATGATGGCACGTGATAAACAATCAGTCGGTTTCCTGTGAAGTTATTCTAGTCGCAACATTGCGGATAGGGAATATGAGTTCATTCATACTATGTACATAGAGTAGCCCTCAGTTATATGGAGGATTTTAAAAGCCACAATTTCACTGCTCCCACCAACCCCTGATATGATCTTTTTATCAAAATGACAAACTCTGCCAAATTTCATTCACGCCTTGAAGTTGAAAATTTTTTGAAAAAAAAAGTTGAAGAGGTTGTATATCAGACACAACCACAAGGTTGACGTAGAATTACGGTAAAAACTTGATTTGTTATTTATAATACAAATTTGTCGAATTTGAATAATTTTGACTTAAGCGATAGAGCCAAGCCCTAGTTGAACTGGCAAGTGTTTAGTTCAAAAGGTGCTGAGCAACTAATCGAATTCGCTCAAATTTTTATTTTATATGCCGAAAATATCTTAGCGCACGCAAAATGAAGGTAAAGTTCAAAGCATAATAACGAAAAAGGGTGGATCACACGTGCGAGTATCGAATCGACGAACAAAAGCTTGCTTTGATCCATTGGGTTTTCATCCAGATGAATTGAAAGTACACTGCCGGCCAAAAGTTTGTAGATTACCCCTTCTAGAACATGAAAATATACTTAGCAAAACACATTCGTTAAATTTGGAGCAATAAATTGCCTTTACTTCAAATTATCAAAATAGTTACTAACACTGATTGGATAAACATTCGACATATTTCGTGTTCTGTTGAAATGTTCGTTTTTTCAACAAAATCTTCTTTTTATGGAAGAAAAGTTGAGTAGATATAGGAAATTTTATGCCTTTAGATAGAGAAGGTTTCCCAGAATCTATTCACATAAAACTACGGAAATATGATTCTAAACTCATTTAAGTAAGAGGATACAGTCCTGAGAAGGACTGGTTTTAATTGTTATGGCTTTTTGACTAGAAATTTACGTGGTGGCTTCTTGCCGTACCACACTCCTAAGTTACTTTCAGCTGACCAGATTTGCTGGTTGAAAACCTTCTAGATGGAAGTAATGGTCGATAAAGCTTAGTTCTTTTAGAAATGGGACACTTTCTTTTGCTTATGGCTCGTTAACTGGTTATCGGACATTCAAAATTTTGACAGCATTTTACTGCCTGTGAAAAGTACTATCCGAACTATTTTTTTCAAAATTTTAAATTTAAGCGTTTTTGAGATATCTACGATGCAAGAAAAAATGAAAAAAATAATTTTGCACAGTTTCCTTCAAAATCCATCATAATCAACTTGATAGCTGAAAAAACCGTTGATTATTCAAAGAATTAATGTGTGTGAGTGGTGGAAAAGTATGCACACACTATCAAAAATGTCCACAAAGTTCAAATCCAGCATTGGAATGAAGCACATGATCGAAAACTACGGTTAAGGGTCATCTGGAAAGTCAAGTCTCATACCAGCATTTTTAATTTGGAAAAAGCGAAAAACTAAGGGTGGATCGCTGAAATGTCCAAAAAAAAATTCTCCGATAAGCTGGAAGTGTTGCCTAGTAATGAATCATTGAAACCCTACCTCAAAAAAAATTTTTTTTGCTTGTTCCAGAGCTTGTAAGCTGTACAGCGAGTACAGAGACAATGGGAAAGATGATGTTTGATTAACGACAAAACTTATGAAATACTCTATTTACAACAAATTCCAGCGTTTGAATCCTATGCCATGCCTGCTCGGGGCAAGGTCCCGAGCATATCAAAATATGTATTTGCTAGTTGTGTTGTATGAAATAAAATAATTTGCCCAAATTCTGCTCCTGTGAAAAAAAACAACAATTTTTAAAACGAAAACTTTGGTTTTTGCTTTTTTTTAACCCTAAAAAGAGTAATCTTGTATGTGCACTTCACAACCTCCGATCTATATTAACCAATTATACTTGAACTTCAATCTCATGATGGTTTCACTTCGTTATTGTCAGATTTTGCCAGCAGAATTTGCATTAAAAACGCTTTAAAGTGGCTCAAAAATAATCAAGTTTTGTTTATTTTGAAACAGCTTTATCACTAAATTGCCCTTAGTTTCTTTTAAAAGAGAAGTATTGAACCGATAAGTAGCTGAAATTGAAGGAGAAGGTTGTAGCAATCTAAAATTCAGATTAGACGAAGTATAAGTTTGAAAAACTGATCAATATCATGAATGAAAAATGTGTGCGCCAGCCGATGGGAGGTATCAAGAATAACGTAATTTTTTTTCTTACAAAAAAAGATAAATATTTTTTTTCAAATTTTTTAATGAATTATCATAAAATTACCTTCATTTCCTCCATAGAAAGTATTTAGATCAAATTAATGGTTTTCGAGATACACGCATTCGTAACTGTCCCATTTCTAAAAGAACTAAGCTTTAGTAAAAATTCTAGAAATAGCGTCATACATGGAAACGACTCGTTGCGCTCCTTCTTGACTGGGTGAGCAGCACCTTAAGCCGCGCCAGCAACTAAGCAAATTGCCCCCGCATTCTCCACCCACTCGTCGTGAAGAATAGCGCGCCATTGGTAGCAAACGGCAAAATTGGTCGCGTATGTGCACAGCAAAGCAAATAGCAGCGCTCACAAAATTTTTGGTCGCTCCAACCGACCACACGGGAGAATGCCCAAAAACCAAATGCAATCCTTGCCCTTTTATAACTTCGGATCTAGTGCAGTTTGGGTCGACGGTCGGGTTTTTTTTCGATCGGGTGTTTTGCGCACCAATTTGTATAAGCGCTTTATTAGTATTGGTGTAACAACACATTGCTGACCAAAAATGATGTACGGAAAAGAGGCGTTTTTCGTGACGCGAGATCCGTTCGCGATTTTCAATTTGCCCCCGTATAGTGTTGCCGTAAGACGTT
The DNA here is from genome assembly GCF_029784155.1 of Uranotaenia lowii. Classification (NCBI taxonomy): domain Eukaryota; kingdom Metazoa; phylum Arthropoda; class Insecta; order Diptera; family Culicidae; genus Uranotaenia; species Uranotaenia lowii. The sequence continues at coordinate 72,764,879 of NC_073693.1, read as the reverse complement.
ATTCTACGTCAAAAAGGTTAAAAATTTTCATTGAACAAATCATACATAATTTATTCTAACAACACTGACATTTTTTCAGAGCTATTTTCAGAATTCCCTTCACCCTTTAGACATATTGTGTTAGTTTCATGCCACCGGTCGTTTAAAGCATGGATCATCCAAAATCTGGACGCACTGTTTGTTATACCATAGCGCTCCTAGTTGTCGGATCTGGAATGTTTGGACAGTACTTTGTTCGGAAATGTTTCCTCTATCAGTGCTGAAAACTTCATAACGATTCGTTTTGATCCAATAAAGTTACACGTAATGGAAGCCGCGAGGCGAAAATTAATTCTGGACACCCACGTCAATAACCCGACGTGGTCTGGTTAAAAAATTGTGAAATCTGATTTTGGGCGGCTTCCTGGCCAAAATTTTACAAAGCCACTGGTCGGGGTGATGTCCCCGCCAAGTACAAATTCGTTTTTGCCGATAAGTTGTCAAGAAAGTGTTTGATCTGCCAAGGTATTTGCAGCTGCGAACGAAAAACCCTGGTTTTTGTGAAAAACAAGACCATGGACTCCGAAATGTACAAGGAGGAGTGCCTTAAAAAACTTTTTTTTTCGTACATTCGATCTCACAAAGGACCAGTAAAGTTTTCGCCAGATTTGGCAAGCTGCCACTACAGCAAAGAGGCACTACAGTGGTATCGGGACAACGGGTGGATTTTGTCGAAAAGGGTATCAACCCACCCAACTGCCCTCAATTCCGCCTTATCGAAAAATTTTGGGCAATTGTCAAGCAGAAGATGAAGAAGAGTGGTAGGACGACTCGGGATGCAACAGAGATGAAGAGATTATGGAACAAAATGGCTGCTGAGGGCAGTGAATAGGGTGTCCAAACTATGATGAGTGGTTCTTGACGAAAAGTTCGAAATTTCATCAAAACAACATCGAAATAATTTTGTTCTTATTTTTTCTTTGAAGTGCCATAAAAACCCTACATTTTGATTACAAAACATTTTTATTTCATTTACATAGCTCCGAGATTGACCTTTTTAAATGCGTCCAGATTTTGCGTGATCCATGCTTTATTGCCAATTCCAATTTATTCCCATTTAAAAAGACTGACACCGCATTATTTGCGAAAACCACGTTAAAAAATCGCGCATTTTTTCATAACCATTCGAAGAACGGCGATGATAATCAAATAAACATACTTTTGAAAAACGATTTTGGCAAAAATATCATTTGCGGTGAAAAATACTCGAGAAAATATTTTCAGTGTATGTCCGGATGAACTGGATGAATTCACGCGATCGAGCCGGTTCTTCGCGCAAATTCGTTTTCACTATGGCCGATCTATGTTTTTTTTTCAACGTGTTTTAATGAGAAGCCATTTTTCGTGCGAATTAGAAATTCGCTTCGCATCTCGCTTCGAGCTTACTGTGTTCTCGACAATAGTCATTAGAACAAAGGAACCTCTTTCAAATGCCTAATTTCTAAACGATTGGTAGTTTAATTGTTGAATAACATTTAGTCGTTTATGTATCCGTTGTCGTTTTCCAAATTTTCGGATTTTTTGAGGAATCAGATCCAAAAGAAAATAGGTACATAATTTTTTTATAACGTTACCAATTATGTGAAATCCCTGTAACTTTGTTCACATGCGACAAAATTATTTGAAATGTTCTACAAAGTTGTTCCTCATGTTAATGTGGGGGCTAGGATTCAAGAAAATTTGAAAATTAGGGCTACCCTAATGTACATATGTAAGAACTGCACGGAACATAATAAAAAGGTAAAATTTACCGAGATAGCAAGGTGAACGCTTGTGAAAGTCAAAAAGGTAACTTCTACCCGAATCTGAGCTGGAATAAAAAATACAATTCACCACTAAAGGTCAATCCAAAAAAGCAAGGTAAAGTTCATCTGAATTGAGCTGAATAAAAAGGTAGAATTCACCTAAAAAAAAGTTAATTAAAAAAGGTAAAAATTACCTGGTAGCGAGGTGAAGTTGGCTTGGATTGAACTAAACAAAACGGTACATCTCGGTCATCTCGAAAAAAGTAACTTTTTGCCGAAAACGTTTATTGAGGTTAAGCTGTTTTGTCATTCAGAAGAAGAAAGTTGGCGTGGACTTCCCTCAACTATTTTTTTTTATACACGGTGGTACATTCCAACAGTAATTATAAGGTGAAAGTTCCTATTACTTTAAAATAAATATCAATTTTTGAATGAATTTTGTTTTTTTATAATTGAAGAACCAACCACGTAGCATTTACCTTTTAAATCAGTGAATGGGAAAATACTATTTACTATTTTGCTAGGTGTATGCCAAAGTAAAATTTTCCTTTTCGCTAGGTGAATTAAAAAAGGTAAAATTTACCGAGAAAGATGATTGGAAAAAAATCACCTCTGCTTCTTGGTAAATTTTTCCTTTTTTTCGTGTGTCGACCCATAAATTCAACATTAAATAAACAAAGATCTATCTGAAAAATGTTTAGTAACAAAAATTTAGAAAAGAAAAGCAATACGTCCGTTACAAAGTATGAGAATAAATTTGACAATAAAGTCATTATACAATAGCCGGAAAAAGTGCTCGGTTTAGGGTAGACGCCTACATAGTAGATTTTTCTTAGCGGGATTAGGAAGTTTTGGAAATGGGCCCAATATTCACGAAGGAGCACAATGGTTAAAAATAATTTCTCCAAAGCTGCCACGCACAAAACAGTGTTCATATTTACCCTACGTTTAAAGAAACGACGTAATAATGAACTCCTGTTTTCTAAGCATAATGGTTGATGATTTGAAAGCAAAAAAGAAAAAATCAATATTTGCAAAGTTGGAACTGCAACAGGAACAGTTACGGATCAAAATACATTTCAAAAACTTTAAGAACATTTCAAGAACTTATTCGAAGAGCTTTATCGCAGTCCATCGCGGACTATTCGGAGTGACAACTTCGAACCTTTTTAAAAAAACGATACCTCAGGAGAAATTTGGACCCCGATAAAATCTGGTGCTTCGAAAAAATCTGCAGGAATTGATGGGTTGCCAAACAAGTTTTACGAGAAATGTTGGAACATTATTGGTCGAGAATTTACTCAATGACTTTGGTAAACCTATTCCACGAATTTCAACAGGTTTCTGTGGCAATCTTAAACCCTCTGAAAACTGTAGGAACTGGTATTGGAAATGTTGTTCTTCCCCTAACAGTAGGGGAGAGTGGGGTAACGTGGGCCGTGGAGAAACGTGGGCCACTCTAAATATCTCAGCTGTGTGTTGAGATAAAAATCTCAATCCAACTGTCATCGTCGTCGCTTTGCGTAAGCATGTTTTTCTATATGTTATTGACTTATGTACGTATGCTACTTAAATTTAACTAGCATAGAAAAATGTGATTACATAATTAAATAAGCGCCCACAAATTGCATCCACCTGGAGACCTAAACTACATAACAAAAATATGCTCATACGCTTATGATCTTAGTTTTGTCATGTTCTTTCATGTGGAAAAGGAATTTTTGATGAAACATCAATTAGTCACACTAATTCAACCAATTTGCAAATCATAGCTTGTGGGAAATCGTGGGCCACATTTTGTGGGATATCTTGGGCCATCTATATTTTGGTGTTTTCATACACATTATGAACTTAAAATACGTTTTTCCTATCTGCAAAGTTTTCTTATGCCAAATAAAGAGTTGTGAAAAATATTTTTTAATTTTTTCCAATGCGATAGAGATGAACAAAAATCTTTATGAGGAATTTTGCCGAAACGTTCGCGAGCCAGGAATTAGGAACTATTCGATCAGACATAACTCTCTTTTTAATTTCCTCATCTGAAATTGCTTTCAAATAACTAAATGAATTATGAAATTTCAGTTTTGGGTCAACTTATATGAAGTTATGAAGCAAAGAAAAAAAATTGGCAAAACATAATCCTGGGTTTTCAAACGAGGCTGAATGGATGAATTGTTTGAGAATATTAAATTTATACCAAAAAGTTATTCTGATTAATACCTACATCTCTTCAAAATTCTGGTTATATTGCATCAACACTTTCGCTGCCAAACAAGGTTTCTGGTAAATTACGGCGCAAATAGAGTAATGATTCTTCAAAAAGAAAGAGGAGGGCTTAATCTTCACTCATCATTACTGAAACTCAAGTCCTTGCTGATGAATATTTAGAATAGTGCGAGCTGGTTCGAATCTCCCATTTATGTGGTGTTTCCTGGAGAATAATGTTAGTTTGCTGGTTAAAACTTCAATCCTAAGAAATATTCTCATATAAGAACCGTTGTACAGGAATCTGTATTTTTGCCAGCTAATCTACTTCGATCTTCATGTTCGTTGAGCCTCAATCAATTTTACCCTCAACGACCAAAGGATCCCAATATTTTTCGAGAAAACCTACAGAAATCAAAATTCGTCCCAACATCCCAAAGCGGATGGTTCGGAGTATGTGTTTTCTTTTCAAAACCGAGATACAAAATTAATATGTCAGTACCGAAGGAATCTATTCTCGACCATCGATAGGAGAGTTCTAAATCTACAGAAAATGGATTGAATCTTTCCGGATTTTCGTAACCCTGGAAAACACTAAAAATTTACTCATCAAACACTTTGCTTAGCTCATATGTAATCTTACCGGAACAGCTTAAACAAACAGAAATGTGAAATTTTAGTAACAATGAGAGTAAACCTAGTCAATACCTATTTCATGTTCGTTTGACTTTTCTACTTCCTGTGCGGTTAGTAAAAGTTGAATCATCTGTCGAAGGAGGTTCCGAAAATCGGAATTTCTGTTCAATGAGGAATTGATGCACCAACCAATTTGATTTAAAGCTTATAAGGAGATTTATTTTCGAGTCAGAAGTGGCTCCTGAGATGTTTCTCTGGAGCCACCATAAATTTCTCGATATGTGAAATCTTTTTTCCAGTACACTTTATAATTTCATTCTATTAATTTTACTACTACGATCTGATTCAACAAATTTTATCTATATAGATGATACACACACGGTTTTCGCCAGTATTTACGCTGTTTAAATAACTGCGTTTAGCTAAACAAATTAACATAAAAATTCAAAAAAATGCATTGCATTGCTATTTTTTTCATCATTCGATTCGTATTCCTGAAAAATCAGCGAACGGGGTTTTTTTTATTATCTGACGGGTTTGCGCCGGGAGTCTTTAAATCTTTCCCAAAATTGAAAATTGGGTTCATTATTACGGCTTAAAAACACATGTATTTTTTCAGATTTCTAACTTTCCTATTTTTTGAGTAAGATTTGGTTAGATTTTTTTTGGAAAAAAATAAAACCATATTTCAATGCTACATAACTCTCGTATTTTTCAAAGGAAATCATAAAATAGCACATCGAAACGCATTGAAATATTAAAAGCTCTTCAAATAAAATATTTAAAAAATTTAAAGTAATCACATTTAACATGAAAAAATGTAAATAAGCTTTAAACTGTGTCTAAAAGTACCGAATGCATCTCCGAATATTCTGCAAAAAATACCATTTTATAGTCCAATTTATGATGCAACTTTCATCTGAAGACACCAAAGTGAGTCAATAACTGCTTTAAGAGTTATGAAAGAAATAATGAAAATAAATCTCTTTTTTTGCATCGAAAACAAACAGAGGTCGATCAACTGTACTCACATATGCGGATAGCGCACGCTTCTAACAAAATGTCACCAAAATCTAACCAAATCTTACTCTAAAAAGAAATTTTTTAGAAATCTGAAAAAAATAAAAGTCGTAAAAATTGACCCAATTTTGGGGAAGATCTAAAGACCCCCGGAGCAAATTGTCAGATAATAAAAAAAAAACCATTGCTAATTTTTGTTGATCATTTATCTAAGTGTGTGTGAACAAGAGCAACTGTCGAGCAGTTGAAAAAACAGAGGCTGCTGATGTAGGGGTCAGAAACAAAGTGGTATATTTGTTAATTTCAATGAAATATATAAATTTTATAACGGAAAGAACTGGTTCATTTATTTTCTACCATGTCTTGGGTGGCACTAAAGACAATTAAAAAAATCCAAACATAATGTTGTTTTAATTAAAACAAATTACAAACTTTTGTCATTTTTGTTTAAAACTCAATGGCACTTATCATTTTCTTGAAATTTATAATTATTTCAAAACTACCCTTGTGGAAAAGATGAAGATCATGAATTTTGAAGCGAGTTGTGATTTATTTAACATGCCTTTTCTTCAACATAAACGGTATTGAAAAAAACAGCTCAGTATCCAATTTTTTGCTATTTTGAAATAACACATCTCTACGTTTTATTGTTTGTTTATTTGAGAAACTTTACCATCTCTGCGGCATTCGTGTACTACGTTTTATGCCTTTAAAAATTATATCTTATAAAAAAAATCCCATTTTATTTTTATCTCTTCTTATGTGATTTTTGAGAGAGTCAAAAAATCGAAATTTTGAGATGTTTTTGTTTTTTGTTTTTTTCTGGGATTTTAACAAAAAAAAATTTGAGAACTTTGCGGCACCCTTTTAACCCAGCCTGATTTAGCTTTCAGCTTGCACAGGTCAGTTTTTGGGCAAATCAACAAAAGGTTTATGGTCGGGTTTTGAGATCCGACATAAACATTTTCGCTGATACCCTAGTGCTAGTTTTATGGAGCTTTTAGTAGTAAGGTGTTCCTGGTAAATTAGGTAACCTATTATTTTTTTACATTTCAGTTTGGATGAACTGAAATATAGTAACAGTAAGTAAAAGGTCTATTTCCTGCACTAATTATTTTGACCAAGTAACCTCATGGTCTAAATCCTATTGTGGAAAACTCCGTTACATGCACCTCTTTTAGTGTACTGCGTGTTTTATTTCCTACTTGCATGTGACGTTGCTGAATTGAGTCCTAACTAAATCTATCCGAATATCCGTCATAAAGCATAAAGCAGCGCTGCGGATAAATATAGAACGGGACCATAAATCAAAAGCTGCGATGGATCCTCGGGGGAAGGTTTGAACGATTGACACGAAAAACGGGGCGGCTCGGATGGCAACATAGTTACGGTTTAAGTGTTCTTTCCAGACACGCTCTCGATAAATAACAACAAGGCGATATCACGCGTTCCCAGTTGGGGACACCTGTTGTTTATCGTTTTGTGTGTTTTGTTTCAACTGAATACGATTTTCTTTGTGCTATAATTAATCTGTACTTTAAACAATCTTGAATTATTTGTGTTTACGGATGTGAATAGTCACATAGTCGTTATGAATAACTTTCCTTAATCAATTTGTGAAACCCTTCAAAATATCACCCCAAAAGATAAACCTGTTACTAATGTAAAATCCTTAAATTAACATTTTAAAGCACTATATCTTGCCCATAGATCCGACATCCCAAACTGTCGTCGTTGGTAATGACCGCAAAAATTGGAACGAAGCCCAAAAGCTCCCCCATTATTGCTGGGGTAGGTACCTACCTGGTGATTTTCTCGGTCGGCCCCGAAAAGCTCGTCCCAGGGCGAAACAGCCCGGCTGCCACGTCACTGCACGTGTCCTGTTCGAACCGATCGGCCAAAATGGTGATGCTTGCATTGCGAAATTCCCGCTGCAGTTCGAGGGCACTGGTCAGCCCAACGACCCCTGCTCCAATTACGCAGATTTTCATTCCTATTCGTGTCCCGTGTCGTTTGTGGCTGGCTGGATGGCTGGTTGGCCAGAAAAGCAATCTAGCACTGTAATTATAAGGTGGGAAATTGTGACTCATCAAAGATAGATTTGTCTTGTGGTTTGGGTTAAACACTGGGCATGTTTTTTTTTTTCTCCTGGCACCAGGTGCAGGGTACAGCAGTCTGTAAATATATTGAGTTTACAGATTTACAGATTACACCTACAAAATGGTAAAAGGATCAATAAATTTCAAAACACAAATCTTAAAACGATAGGATTTTATAAACGGTTAGAATTATACTTATGGAAAATTATTTAGATTCAAAATTAAAGAAGGATGAATTGAATTGATTATGTACCTTATAATCCGATAACTAGTCTTACGCTTTAAGGTCGGGAACTCATCTTGCATATGCGAAACCACGGTCCACGTGAACCACAAACGTGAGCCTACACCGGCTCCAACAACATGATTAACACACTAGGGAAATTCCTTGTTATACGTTTTTACCAGACAAAAATTTATTCGAAACCACTCAGCACACCTTAATTAATCCCGGATAATCAAAAATTAAATTATTAAACAGTAAAATAGTGCTATCATCTACGACTTGAAACTGGATAGTGCTCTAGGGGAGATAAGGGCATAATGAGCACCCGGAGCGAACTAGGCACCCCTCTTTAAAATATGTATTTCTCCAAATAAATTTTTGCGAGGACAGGTTTATTCATAGTTCCTATAGTATTAGTTTTTTCAGCATAAAAAATATCTCCTTATCATCTTTACAGAAATGTGCATGTTTAGGAGAAAAACTGGCCAGATATCTAAGGCAATTTGATATCAATGTTGCTTTCCAGCCATTAGACAAAATAAAAAACGTAATTTTCACAAAAACCAAAGATAAAATTCCAAAAAATAAAAACATTAATGTGGTTTACGAAATGAAATGTGGAAAGTGCATAAAAATCATACCTTGCTGAAACGAGCCAGTTTTTAGAAAAACGAATCAAACAACATCAAACAAATGTATCAACGAAACAAATGAGCACAGGTTTAGCACAACACAGCTTAGAAACTGGTCATAATTTCGATGTTGAACACCAAAATTTTAGAAAGAGTAGCAGGATACAACGCAAGAATAACTACAGAAACCTTTTACATTAAACTAAGAGGGGACAGCAATGTTGTAAACAGACAACGAGATTCATGTAATTTTAAAACAGCATACGACCCCGTCATTTCCAAATTAACACAGACACTGACACACAAATGTAAACGCAAAACGAAACAAACTGAGCCAGAACAAATAAGTATAGACAAAAGCCAGTAATTCGTAAGTTTGAAAACAAAAATTGTAATTTTAGTAATTATTTGTAATTTAAAATAAATTTTAGTGTCCACTGAAGAGGAGCGAATACCAGAGTAGCTGGAAACGTCTGGACAAATGGTATAAAAACGTTTTTAATTTGTAAAACTCGCCGAAAAACGTCGATAAAATTCAACAACAATACATCGCGGCGATTAACCAACATTCATCTTTACAGAAATATAAAAAAACAACTCGGGGCGAACAGAGCACCATATATCGGGGCACGATGAGCATTTGCTGCCGTAGAAAATAGCAGCTAATTCAACTCGATTAAGTCAATGATTTATAGAGCTAGAGCTTGACTAGTTTACATCTGACGATTAAGCCTATTGGTAAGGTGTCGGAGAGGAAATCAGAAGACTCGAGTTCGATTCATGGTCAAGTCGATTTTTATTCCAGTTACCATTCATGATCGATTATTTTTATTGTTGTATTATAGGGCTAGAAGCATCATCCGCCAAACAAAGCACCAGAAACATAATGTATGAATGTGTGTAAATTGTTGGTATTCTACAAACAAATACTCATTATTTTGTTGTTGCTTTGTTTGATGGATCTACGACTCACCGATGAGTTTAAAATGCGTCGATTATGAATGGTAATTGAAAAAAAATCGTCAGGAATCGAACTCGAGTCCTCTGATGATCTCTCCGACACCTTACCAATTGGCCAAATCGTCAGATGAAAATATTCAAACTGTAGCTCTATAATTCAGTTGACATTATCGAGTTTAATTCGCTTCTAGATTCTACGGCAGAAAACGTTTATCGTGCCCCGCCCCGATTAATGGTGCTTATATCGGGGGTTTCTCATTATGCCCCTACAGTGACTGATATTCAGCTTTCGGCAAAAAAAATTAAAATGTATTTTTAAACCTTTTTATCTACTGAATCAAAGCAATCGAAAGATTCCTTTTAATTCAACCACGGTATTTTTTTTTTTTTTTTGTAGCGGCCCACCACACTCCCCCACACCAAAAGGCTCAATTGAGCCCCCTGGTAATGGACGCTACTGTTCTCAGCATGTCTGGCAGCAATGAATAATAAAAGTTAACGCGAGCAAATTTTAATCATGCTGAGAACACAAAATTGTTTAATGTCGTGCGAGGAAATGTATTATTTAACTAAATTGACAACAATATGAATCTCAATGGAAAATAATTTCCTTTGAAGAGATTCATTAAACTATATTTACTATTACACTAATTATATTTACTAATTTTATCAAGTTATGTTCAATAATTTAATAAGATAAAAATACAAACTACAATTTTTTAAAGAATAATAATATTAGAAATTAACGCTACAAATATGCAAAAGGTAAGCAAAACAAAGACTGGTTGATGATCGACTGTTTTAATGGTTCAATTTTTCTTTCAAAAGCTGTATCACTTTGGTTTTGAACATGGAACGATTGGTTATGTTTTTAATATCAGTTGGTAAGGTGTTGTATTTAGTAGGTCCAATAAACGAAATTCTTTTTTGCCCTAATGATGTTGTGGATCGGCTTCGTTGCAAGAAATCTGACTGGCGAGTGTTATGAGTTCGCAACCCCGTAGTAAAATGGAGGTTTTGAATATTTTCAGTTGAGTGTAGATTATCATAGATATATATAACAGTTTGCAAATCACAGAGTTCAGATATTGGAAGAACGTTATGCGTTCTTAAAGAGTATAGCTGAAAGGTAGGGAATAACAAAGGGAGTTTTAAGATGTTTTTCAAGCATCTATTCTGGAGCGTTTGAAGTTTCTGTAAGTGAGACAAAGAAGCTCTTCCCCATATCATAACAAGGTAGTTCAAATGAGAGTGAATAAACGCAAAATAAAATTTAAAGAGAACATGTTGGGGAACAAAATTTCTCAGTTTCCAAAGAACACCGCAAAGAGGAGTAATTTTTTTTTCCAGGTGTTCAATTTTCCAGGTATTACCGTGGTATACCGTGGTTGAATTAAAAGGAATCTTTCGATTGCTTTGATTCAGTTGAATCATTCAACCAAGTAGGCTCACAAACACAACAGAGCTTTTTATCTACTTTTTTAAGTTTCAGCCAGTTAGGAAATAGACTTTTTAGTGTCTGAACACGAAACAATAATGATGTAAGTCTCATATAAGTTCTGTTTTTTTAATCCAAATTTAGTCCTAGAATCCATGTTTCACGTTGAAGAAGAATTGAGCAATTTGATAAAGTATTACCAAAGTAGTAAGTCAACAAAAATTCATGATTTCCGAGGTGCAAATAATTGAAGAGCTAATTATGACTAATTTCGGGGCGCTAATTCTAAATCTGCAATTAGTTTTTTTTCTATCATCTCTAGTTTTAGAAATAACTTTTGAAAATAGATAAACTTGGTTTAAGAAATTCGGGCACTTTTTTGACAAAACTATAGATTATTACGAAGATTTTGAAAATATAGTGGCACAATGATCAGCTTTCCCGAAGATCGAAATTAGTTTTGACTTCTGAGAAAAAGTTATAAGCTACTAATCTTTGCCTCAAACAATTCCCAAAATTCCATACTTTCAGATTTTTTAAACTTACAAAAATAATAATAAACAGGTAATTATCCCCCATTTGGAAGAATTTTATGATTACATTTCCCGAAAGTTCTCAGATTTTAAATTTATAAAATTCTAATAGTTCCAATTGTAAAAAAAAAACAATTCATTTTCGATAAAAAAAACTTCTGATCAAACAATTTGCTAGTTTTAGTAAGTTTAAAATTTAAAAAAAAAACTCAAAATATTCCTAACTTCTCAATTTCAAAAACCCCAGATCACATAAATAACAAATATTCATATATGTATTCAAGTTTTGTGTTTAATATCCAAAACTTCCAATTGATTTCAAAATTATTCAATTTTCCAAGGTTTACAATTTATATTTTTTAAGTATAAAATGTTAAAAAAAAATTTTATTTTAATTTTTAACGTATAATTCTTTTCATTACCATATTTACAAAATTCTCGGTTCACATCTTAAAGTTTCTGAAAAATATCATTCACTTAAAATCAGAACATCAAATTTTCGATTTTAAATTTGCCGCATTCAAATAAGAAAATTCTCAATGTTTCAAATTTAAAAAGCTTATTGTTCTAAATTCTCTTATGTTTCTCCTGTTATGATATTTTCAAGTTAGCTAATATTCGACTTGCTAATTCCAAATACCTAATTTGAATGTTTAAAAAGTTTCTTGTTTTCAAATCAATATAAATCTTGCGTGAGCTTTCATTAGTCGTATGAAACAAAATGTAAACAAAGATCACCAGAGTGAAGAAAAAAAGAAAATCTGATAAATCAAAAATTAAATTTTTATGTCAAATGACGTAAAACTGTAAAAATATCGAAATCTGGTGTTATCTCGAAAAAAATTTCGTACATTAAAGTTTTAAAAATCACGTAAGGGGAGAGGGGATCAAAGGGAATACGGAAAATTGAAATGTCAATTTTAAAGGCAAATGACTAGAAATGCACGAAATGTCGAGATCTTCTGATGTTTCGAAAAAAATTGGCAAAAAATCGACTTTCTGGGAAAAACGGCTTGTAATTCTTTCTGCTTTTGAACAACGTTTCTCGAAAAAAGCATAATCTAATAAATTTATTATTTACACGATGTGTATCTTAGTTTTAATGAATCAAACAGGGCTTATAAATCACTTTTTTTAGGATTAAATATTTATAACGAACTTTAAAATTTAGTATTCAGACCCAAATGACCTCCCAAGGTTAAAAGGTCTCTAATAAATATTATTATTATTATTTAAAATTTAGTTTTGTCATAGCTGAAAATGAAAGAGCGAAAGTTGGTAATCTCTGAGCACCCATATGTACTTAACTTTTTGTTTTTGCTAAAATTGAAGATTGGTGAAGACCGCTAACGCTAGCGAAGACCAAAACCATAGGTGAATTTATATCAGCGCCATCATCAATTGGTTCATACGAAAAAAGAAAATTTATCCTTGAGTGTTTTTTCTTTCAATAACCACAGTTTCAGAAACAAAATCACTTTTAGTTGCCGTTGTTAAAAACAATAATAAGTAAGCCCTTCAGCTCAGCCGTTCGGGGTTAAAGTAAGCAATAAAGAGTTTATAAAATCAATCAGCAAAGTATAGGTGATTTTATTAATAAGTTTATTATTAATATTAATTCATTAGTTTTTCGATTTTATCACGCTCACAAAAATTTCTAATGGCGTAATAATGGCGAAACCGTGAATTCAGCGAAATTAAAAAAGTGTATAAATAATATTTTTATTTTGTCTTAAATGATGAGTTTTTATTCTTAAATAAGTTGTGGACATGCTAAATATTCATCAGATTTGATCATTCAATGCATTTAGAGAAGTTAACCATACAAGAATACAAACAATTTACTAAATTTTATAATGTTCTGCTGTAAACTTCACCATAAAAATATCTTTTGATTCGTCTTTTCGATTACACACGTCGAAACCATATTGTATTAAAACTATTAATAAAATTGCAATCAGATGAGCTCTTTCGAGCCAGATGGGTTAATTTTTAAAAAGGTTAAACTTAGAGTTTTCTACCGTAGTGACGCAGTGTTCTGCCGAAATCTAAAGGCCAAAAATAAAGGTGACCTAACATAATCTTTCGAGATAATCCTTCCATTTCCACATTGTTTAGAAAAAACCAAGCAGAAGTAAAAAATAACACTAAATCAGCCAGATTCCCATGCATTCGTGAATTTGAGATAATTAATTGGAAAAATTTTATACGTTTTTCGAATTCAAATGACGATTTCAGACGCTTAAATACTCAATCTAATAAAGGAATAAACAACTCAATGACATTTTTACATTATTATAAACACATATGTCATACCAGGAACGCCAGAAAACAATTCGAAGTGCAAACGCGTTTCGTGTTTTTTATTGATTTTAAGAGACTGGAAATAGGTTTTGTATGATTTCTAATAATTAAAAAAAAGAGTGATAAAATCGAATTAAGAACCGTGATAAAATCGAGAGTGAATATGGCGAGTATTGAAAAAATCAAACAGTGATAAAATCGAAAAACTACTGCAGTTCGGATCGATTTTTGAAAAGAGCCAATACGCCAAGAACTCTGTCCTGAAAAAAAATGCATTCAAAGTTTGAGAAAATATAATAAATTGCTTATTTCGCTGTATCTAATCATTTCCCTCACTAAGTTTCTAAACTTCTTGAAAATTATTCGTTTTCTCATTTTGCCTTTTTGCCAAAACTCGAATGTCCTTTTGAAATCCGGAATGACTGTTTGCCTTTTGGATTACTCACCAAAGAAGTAATATTTAAGCCAATTTCGGCTTGAAAGCAGCTACAAGTAATTTATCTCAACATATTTACGCTTTTTAGCACATAACCATTTATAAATCACTTTTATTTGCGTTTTTTAGTTGAAATCGATTTGAAAATATAAGAATGCTCTTTTTCGATTCCGAAATTACTATTGGCGTTTCTGTTCGCAATTTGGAGTGGAAAAAAAAATGACAAATGAAAACAAAAAAAAAACATTTCGCAGTGGGATGAAAGGGGCGATAGAGCATCGAGATTAAACAAGACTGATTAAAAAAGCTATTCGCTTTTATTTAATAATCAAATCAAACTACACTAAAATAAAAAAAAATCAAAGAGGATCATATTTTCAGATGTAAAATAGACAGTTTACTACGTTTATGCTAGTAACCGGGTTTGTTTACAATTGGCGCATACGCCCTTTTCAAAAAGCGAAACCGAGTTGGTTAAGAATCAATGAGCAATACAACGGGAAAGAAGTAATATATTTATGGCAAAACTATATATACATTTCTCCGTGAATACAAACTCGAATGTAAGGCTATGATCATTTAGAATCCGGGCAGTTACAAACGTGTGTATTTAAAAAACTATTCATTAAATCGAAAAACTTTCTATGGAGGAAATGAAGCTGTTGATATGATATTGTAAAAAATTAAAAAAAAATCCGTTTATATCAAGAAATACTCTTACTTTATTATAAAATAGCTTTTTTATCTTTGCACACTTTTTTCAGTCATGTATTGATCTATTCTTTTTACCACAGAAGCAAAACCTTTGCAAAATCATGATATTTTCCCCAATTTAACTTGGACAAACTAATTGGAATCTGGTTGGAACCTTTTCATGAGTAGGCATCTCGAAGAGTTTGACCTCTTAAATTCGATTTTAACATAAATTTCTTTGTCCATCAGAACACATCTGTTACATTGCGTAAAAACCGGTTGCATAGATTGCGATCCTTGGAACTGCTCATGTTTAGTTATTTGCTGGGTTTCTACTAGACAAACAGATTTACTGCATAGTTAAGGGGCATTCAGTTATCCCCAATAACCAACCATAGACTTTTACCATAGTTCAGATCAAGGGCTCCACTGCGATGCTCGGTTGGATCTTCGTGAGCATCCTAGAGTGGCTTTTTATATCTCTTAACCATTTGGACAAAACAAATATCAGAAAAAATCAACAGTTCATGAGTTTTCAAATCGACAATAAAGAATTTCCAAGGCGATTGTGCAAAATTATTTTTATCATGTCTTTTTGTATCGTTATTATCTCAAACATACATAAATTTAAAAACCTTAAAAAATAGGCAAGAAAGTCCTTTTCATAACCAACACAACGCTGCTAAATTTTTGCATATCTAAGCTCTAGTAACGTAGCTATCACCGAAACAAAGTGCTTGGATACTAAATGATCATAGCTTTTGCTTCTTGGATGGCTCAGAGACATTGCCTTTTTTGAAAATCTTCTCGCCCTTAAAACACAGTACTCCATTTTTGACGGTCGCCATGGAACAAGAACGTTACCGAAAACCATGCTAAACAAGGTTTTCGAATGTTAGCAATGAAGGTTTCGACCAACATCTATTTTCTACATTCTAATAATAATGTTGTTGTTTTTTGACGATGTTGATCAAAAATATTTAAGTCAAAACTTGTTCATTGTTGTTATATTATGCAGCATGAAAATGGTTCAATTTGAAAACAAAAATTAACTATATTTCAGAAAATAAGCCCAAAGGACAAAATATGTTTCTAAATATCTTGTCTTATTTAAGATGTGCCATTGTCTGTAAAGGTAATGTTTTCGTATGTGAGTTTATTTGTGGACACACGCTATTCTACAGAAATCAAATAATCGTCACTTCCCAGTAAAAATCCACTAAAACAAGTGGCAACACACTTACCTCTGAACAATGAAGGAAATCTTTCTCCGAGACGCAGTAGTTTCTCTTCTACGCCCGAGCAAAATCGATTTGCCTTGGGTTCTTTCTCTGTCGTCTCACCTTTTCTTCCGAATCGGTATCAACAACACAGTGAGTGGATTTTAAGTCACCAATAACCACGCTGGCGAGAACAACTGTAAACATCCAACGATCACTGAACGAACAACGAATCACCAGGAACAGAACCTTGAAAATGGTTTTTTCTTCTCTCTGTTTGATGATGATATCACTTGGAAAATCTTTACTTTCACCGATCGAGCAGAAAATGTGTACCTACCAAACCATCGTACGGTGTCTAGCTCTAGCTACTGCAATTCTCTCATGCAAGAGGATTATGGACCAGACAATCAGTCATATATAGGTACTTACATATGTCGTCGGTTAGGAGATAGGAGATGAACAAGTACAGCGTGTCAAGCGAATGTAGTTCATGCTTAAACATGTCGTTTTGACTTTTATTAAAAAAAATTTCAAAAGTTGTAAAATGTTGTATTCCTCTGTATGTTTATAATGGTTCATAATACATTTTTTTTTGGAATAATTTAATTCTTTCAAGGTACTTTATGAACAATCGTCCTAGTAATTTCCATTCTTTACAGAGCTCTAGAGAAACAGCAGTAAAAAATTTCCGGGACTTTCTACTAATGTTACGGTTTAATTTTTTTTTTTTTTGGAACCAGATAGTCATTTGTTTACCTAAAGGCACCAATCTGGGAGGACCCGCGTTGTTAGAAAATGTTAGAAAAAACATCCTATACAAATCTGGGCCAGTCTAATCGACTCCCATAGGTTCAAATGCTAAGTTCTTGTAGATCACTTTTCCCAGTTTACGAAGTGATCCATTTCCGTTGGATTCGTTAACCCTGTTATCTACAACAGAATACTTCAACTTAGTTTTAAATTTACGACCGGTTTGGCCAATGTAAATAGCTGGGCAACTCTGGGCAAGGAATTTCACGAATTCAGATCATTCTTCCTGCGGAATCTTATGTTTCAGGGAGACCAAACGATTCTTAAGAGAGGTGCCGATCTTGTATGCTGCTTTCGGACTGTGTTGAGAAAGGATCTTGCAATCCTATTAGTTTATAGTGGAATGGCAGACTAACTCTATAGGGCTCTTCCATCTTTGATCTGGAACTGGTTGCATCACATCGGTACTATTTTCGGGCATCTTTTCGAAGTATTTTGAAGACGTCACTTGTCAAACCCGTTCTCAACCCGGTTGAAAAACAGCATACAAGAGCGGCAACGGTCGTGAGAACATACCTTAAAATGATAAAGTTAACGAATGAAAATATTCTACAAATTCAAACGAAGTCTGTTAAGCAATTAAAAAAACTGACATTTTTAAATTTTGTTTGGTAGTTGCCGAATGTACATAGGAAGTTTAAGTTCCGCAATTTTCTCGGATTGATTTCTTCGCAGTTTCTACTGTGTAGAGGAGAAGATTGGGAACTGTTTAAATCAGGTATAAGCAACACGCGACATGTGGCCCCCGAGACTTGTTTGTGTGGCGCGCGAAGCCATTCTCAAATTGAATTTAATTCACGATTTTTTTCTACGAAAATTTTTTAATCATCACAGAAAACAAATTCACACTAAACTAAAAAAAAAACTATACACGTCAGCAAGTTGAACGAATGTGTACTTCACTAGTTTGCATTTTTAATATTATTTTTCAGATTGTTGACTATTTTCTAGCATTAAAGAATTTTTTTTATTGGTGAAACATAATATTGGAGCATTTTTGTCCAGATTACATTTTTTTCCTTATTCCACTTCCACTTTGAAATTCAAAATCTATGAAAGCGGTTCTGAGAATCAAACGAAAATTCGGTAGGCTACAGATGATCACATGCATTTTTTAATTCGTTGGTAAAGGCATTATTTTTTTCTGAATATAAGGAAGAATGACCTTTATAGGTTAAATTCCTATAAAAGAGGAATTTTTTTTTTTTTTCAAGCAAAAGTAAAGTTGTATGATTTTTTTTTAAATTTAATTATTTCATGAAAATCAGAAAAAGGCTAGTTCTGTTAGCCTTGAGGCTGCTTCGATTAGAAAAACCATCACAAACGTATCTAAATTAAATCAAGAAATCCATGAAATCAGTAAAAAAAACTCTAGAATCAAGACTAAAACTTTGTCGAAATTCGTCTGAAGACCTGTGGATTTAAGATTTTTCTTGTTGTTTTGGCAACCTTGCACAACATCTCAATTCAATGATCTTTTACAAACTTTGAAATTGAAAAACAGTTTTTCGCAGTTTGTAGGAAAAAACGCAGATCCGTAGAAAATTGAAATTAAAAAAAATTAATCTGAATTGGCATTTCGGCAAATTTTATTAAAACTTAGTAGAATTTTTAATGAGAAAGAATATGAAACTGATAATTGTACAGGTCAAATCTACACTCAGAAAAAATCTATTATTTAGGCCATAAGATTTTCTTATGAAGTGGCGCCATAAGAAAAAATAATGAAATTCATAAGATTGTCTTATGATGGAATGAACTTAAAGGATGAACACCGGTTTCAATGAGGGGTTGTTGCTTTCCATAAGATATTCTTATGGGAAAAGAAATGTCGCATAAAATCAAAATAATTCAAGATTATTTTTCATTTTATTTTATTTTCTGCTTAGTTCGTATTAGTAAAACATTATGGTGAAAATCAGCTGCCTTTCAACGCCCGGTTTCATAAAAAAGTTTTATTGCGCCTCGAATCTTCGACTTAGCGCTTTTTGCCGGTAACCAAGCTGAAAAGTAAATAAAACATAAAATGTTCCTATTGAATTTACAAATATTTTCAACTTAAGATAAATTTCAACTCAAACTTACCATAAAATCACATCAAAGTATTCAGTAAAAGTAGTAACTTTACAAATGGTGGGTGCTTCGGACGACGACGAAATACATGACTGATGGAATGAATGTGTTCATCATTTTTTCACAATGCCATTTCTTTTATTTTTCATAAGAACTTTGTATGAAAATAAGAAGAATTTCATAAGACTCTTATGAAGAACAATTTTACACTCTAAATAGCGGTTCATAAGAAGCATCTTATGAAAATTGTAATAAGAATTTGCCTGAGTGTAGAGCGCTTTGGGTAGAATAAGGTGGCCAGCATGTATCTGGGCCGGACAAATCCGGGCAATTTTATATAAAAACCCGGCAAAATCCGGGCATTTGATTTCAAAATTGACGATCAAAAATCCGGGGAAATTCTGTCGAAACCCAGAATTTACTCAAAAAAATCAAGAAAAAATAAAAAAAAAATTGTTCATCAAAACTTATTGTTGCGAAAAGTTCACAAAACTCGATCGTCACTGTAGTGCGCGATAAGACGTCAAAATTTGATGGGATGACGCAGACTGAAACCGGAACTAGTTCGGCATAAAGTTAGGCTGTTAGTGGCGGTGATCGCAGCAGATCTTTTATACAAAAGTAATTAGCAAGAATGTGGCCGAGATTTACTTTAATTATTAATATTTCATACTATTTAGGTTGTAGATGCGAAGTGAGTTGAGTGAGGCTTAGCAAAATACGGAATCGTTAGAGCTGTTTTATTCGGTGATACTTATTCGCCGGTAGGTAGTTTAGTGCGCATTCGCAAAACCATAACCTAAATCCAAAACTTACCATCATTTTAGGGCACTGCGTTGTCAGTCTAGATTTGGGAACTTATCTTGTTACTTCCGTGTCGGTCAATTGAGACCTAAAGTAAATATTACCAAAATCTGGTAAAATTATACAATTTACTCCAACATTTGTTTAATAACCTACAGGAACCGCAATAACGCGAAGATAACAGTCGGTACAGAATTTAAATCCTAGAAGGTCACTGAATAGTGAGTAGAATATTATATAACCATCATGAATTCCGAGTTTATAATTTATTTGTTAAATTCTAGTTTCGAAGCATCTATAAATAAACGGCTATTGAAATTCAGCCCCTGCCTTCGTTCTGTGCTGACAAACTTCAAAATATTCATTATGCCAAGCTCCAGCGAAGACGAGTTCAACACTACAGACCTAGACAACACCTTCAGCTGCCGGGCTTGTGATAGATCAGACGCCGCAGACAATCTAGTTGCTTGTGATAAGTGCTCCGACTGGCTGCACTATTCGTGCGCCGGAGTAGGTCCGGAAGTAAAAACACAACCATGGACTTGTAGCAAGTGTCGGGAACCACCACCAAAAACTGTTTCACACCGCACGTCGTCATCTGTTCGGAAGGCTAAACTGGAACTCGATCTTCAACGCCTGGAAGAGGAAAAGAAACTTGAGCAACGATTCCTGGAAAAACGGTTTCGTAGGCTGGAAGAATCCATACTCGATGGAGAAGACGGGAATGTTAGCGTGAAATCTCGTCCAGAAGTGCCGGTTATCGAGAAACAGAAAAGAACAGCCGAATGGGTAATTCAAACCGGTTCCGAATTGGAAGGAGCAGTAGGAGGAGCGAATCTGCCGGATCCGGAAAACGCCAAATCAACGTTAGTAGAGAATCCGATACCCAACTTACAGCAACTGTTACAGGCTTGTCAAGGATCTGAGAAACCCACGCTCAGCCAACTAAAAGAACTTCAGGAAATGCTGCTGCAATGTCAGCTTGAGCAGGAGCCAGAGAAAGCTCGTAGGAATAAACAACCTGCCGACAGCCAGCGGATAAATACCCAGTTTGGAAACGTTCGTGCATCGAACCTAAACCGTCCTGAGGTTCAACGACCGCTATCAAAACCACCGTTAGAAGCTCCTATGTCGCAGCGAGTTGCAGCGAAGGGAGCCGTGCCGAAAAACATCAGTCGTTCTAAAAAATCAGCAGACAGGAGCCAAGTGCAGTTGCCGTGTATTCCTGAAATAAGCTCCGAACAACCCGTGATAATCAACAACGAACCAAATCACACCTCTTCGGAAATCGCTCAAGTACCTGAAAACGCTAGAGCAAACGAGGTTTTAAATTATGAGATTCCTCGTTTGGCTCCCTCACAGAAGCAGCTTGCGGCAAGGCAAATGCTACCTAGGGATTTACCAGAGTTCTCGGGAAATCCAGTAGATTGGCCAGTCTTCATAAGTCATTACAATTATACATCGGAAGCTTGTGGCTTTAACGACGGGGAAAACATGATCCGGTTACAACGGTGCCTCAAGGGATCAGCCTGGGAGGCAGTCCGGAGTAGACTGATTCTCCCGGCTTCTGTTGGACACGTCATCGAAACTTTAAGGATGCGCTTTGGGCGCCCAGAATTATTAATTGAATCGCTGATCGAGCGAGTTAAAGCGACCCCTGCTCCAAAGGTCGATAAATTGGATACCGTCATCGAATTTGGAACAAAGGTTCAAGCCCCACATAGAAGCTGCTGCCCTAACAGACCATTTAGCGAAACCGACATTGCTGAAAGATTTAGTCAACAAGCTTCCCGCCGAATACAAAATGAGGTGGGCGAGCTTTCGTAGATCAAACAGTAATGCAAACATTAAGACATTCGGAATATTTATGGATGAAGTAGTCGCCGACGCATACAGCGTGACAACCTACTTTGCCGAACAATCAACGCGTCAACCGAAAATGAACCGAAGTTACGTTCATGATGACACAGTTATGTCTTTATCTTTAGGGCAAACTGACACTGAACAGAAAACACACCAAGCATCATGGGGAACACTATGCGCCGTTTGTCAAAAGGAAGGACATCGCTCCCGTGATTGTCGAACGTTTAAACTACTATCAGTAGACGAGAGATGGAACCGAATTAACAGCTTGAACTTATGCCGAACCTGTTTGTTCAATCACGGCCGCCGCATGTGTCGAAATAAGAATCTGTGCGGCGTTAATGGGTGCGAACAGCGCCACCATCCTCTTCTACATAGAGTCTTAAAGCCGAACTTAACTGCTGTCCACACATCTAACGATAGCACTGAATCAATCGTCCACCACATTCACCAAATAACCCCTGTAGAGAATCAACCACCTGCCACCCACGCATCCGGTGATAACGCTGAGCCCGTCGTCCATCATGTCCACCAATTACCTCCCTCTTCGCTCTTGTTCCGCATTATTCCAGTAAAACTGTATAAAGGAAACTTGTCTATAGACACGTATGCGTTTGTCGATGAAGGATCATCTTTAACGATGCTGGAGACCGAGTTGGCATCTAAACTCGGCTTGAGAGGTCCAGTACAACCACTATGCCTCAAATGGACGGGTAACGTAACACGTACCGAAGCCGATTCACAGCGAGTATCTTTTGAGATCTCGGGAACAGATGGAGCCAAACGCTACACACTGGAAAACATAGGCACTGTAAAATCTCTGGAGCTGCCGGTTCAAAGTCTACCTATAACCGAACTTAGAAACCGATTTAAATACCTACGTGGTCTGCCAATTGAAGGATATGAAAATGCCTGCCCACAACTGCTTATTGGAATTGACAACCTGAGGCTTGTAGTGCCGCTAGTGGCGCGTGAAGGAGGAGTGGGATGCCCTATTGCGGTTCGCACACGATTGGGGTGGTGTGTATATGGAGGTAAGAGAGATGCAAAGGCTGCGGTTTATAGTTATCAGATCTGTGACTGTGAAGGAACCGTAAGAATGGACGAAACATTGAGAGCGTATTTTGCTAACGAAGAAACAGGGTCAAAGAATATCCCAACTCAACTTAGCGAGATGGACCGTAAGGCGGTCCAGCAAATGCAAGATACTACAAGATTCCTAGGTGATCGATACGAGTCCGCGCTACTATGGAAATACGAGCATATCGAACTCCCAGATAGTTTCCCGATGGCATTCAGAAGGATGCAATGTCTAGAGCGAAAAATGGACAAAGATCCCCAACTAAAAGAAAATATCACTCGTCAAATATCTGAGTATCAGCAAAAAGGGTATTGCCATAGAGCTACTCAGGAAGAATTGGAGGCCGCGGATCTGAGACGGGCATGGTACCTTCCACTAGGAGCCGTCTTAAACCCTAAAAAACCCGGAAAAGTGCGACTTATCTGGGACGCAGCGGCCCAGGTGGACGGAGTGTCCCTGAATTCCGTCTTGTTGAAGGGACCTGATCAACTGACATCGCTTCCGGTGGTACTCTTCCGTTTCCGGCAATTTCCAGTAGCCGTATGCGCGGATATAAAGGAGATGTACCACCAGATCCGGATACGCAAAGCAGACCGTAGCTCCCAAAGATTCTTGTGGCGCGACGAAGCAAGTCAGGCCCCATCAATCTTTTTCATGGACGTGGCCACATTTGGTTCGAGTTGTTCGCCAGCGACAGCACAGTTTGTGAAAAACACAAATGCGCGACGTTTCGAGAAACAGTATCCTGACGCTGTTAAAGAAATCATCGCAGGTCATTATGTAGACGACCTAGTCACCAGTTTCCGGAACCAGGATGAAGCTAAAATTATTTCGAAACAAATTAGAGAAATTCATAAACACGCGGGATTTGAACTCCGCATTTTTTGTTCCAACAGCTTACCAGTTTTAGACTACCTCGGTGAAACAAATGTTAAGTCTGTAAAAGATTTATGTCCAGGAACACCAAATGTTTCGGAACGTGTTCTTGGAATCTTATGGGATACAAAATTAGACAAACTAAAGTTTCCCACAACTATGCGAGGTGACATCACTCAGCTCATCGAACGTGGTGCAAAGCCTACCAAGCGCGAAATATTACGGTGTGTGATGTCACTCTTCGACCCGCTTGGGCTACTAGCGCCTTACTTAATCTTCGGCAAGATTTTGATTCAAGAAGTGTGGCGTAAAGGCTGTGCCTGGGATGAACAGGTAGACGATGAGACGTTTACCCTCTGGCTTAAATGGACTGCAATGTTGCAGAGTATTAATGACGTTGGAATTGAAAGATGTTACTTTTCTACAGATGCTAATGCAGTTGAGATACATACGTTTGTTGACGCCAGTGAAGCTGCGTACTCATGCGTCACTTATTTTCGATATGTTAATTCAAAAGGCTTAGCAGAGATTGCACTTATTGGAGCAAAATCGAAGGTGGCCCCACTTAAGCCGTGATCGATTCCGCGCCTTGAGCTTCAAGGATGCGTTCTGGGTGCTCGATTCACTCGGTTCGTCGAGGAAGGGCATTCGCTGCAAGTCAAAAGGCGTGTCATGTGGTCCGACTCTAGCACCGCGTTAAGTTGGATCAATGGGGATCCGCGTAAGTACCACCGGTTCGTTTCGTTCAGAGTAACAGAAATTTTAGAATTGACGAGCAGGGCCGATTGGAGATGGGTTCCGTCTAAAGAAAATCCTGCTGATGAAGCAACAAAATGGGGTTCAGGACCTCACTTTAACAAAGAAAGCATCTGGTACACTGGCCCCACATTTTTGAAATACCCAGAGCATCAGTGGCCATCGCAAAAAATAGTAGAAACGGTTGCCGATGAGCTGCGTCCTTCTCATACGCATCGTCAAGTCCATCTACCGGAAGCAGATTTCGACACCTACCGATTTTCCAACTGGAATCGTCTGCTCCGAACTGCAGCATATTGTCATCGGATTCTTTCTAAAAAAAGTAAAACAGGTCGTCCTTTAGAAGTGATTACACAAAACGAATTGAAGAAGGCGGAGTTAACGTTGTTCAAACAAGCTCAATGGCAAACTTACCCCGACGAAATGGTTATCCTGACGAGAAACCGGGTTAACTCACATGGCCGCTCTATGCTTCCCAGTTCCAGCAAACTGTACCAACTTACTCCCACAATGGATGAGAACGGGGTACTACGAATCGACGGTCGAATTGGGAACGCTCCGAAAGCTTCTCGTGACTTAAAATGCCCCATTATCCTTCCAAAATCTCATCGAATTACATTCCTTCTCGTTGACAGTTACCACCGACAGTTTCGTCATGGAAACAACGAGACAGTTGTTAATGAAATCCGTCAACGGTTTCATATTTCATCTCTTCGCTCGTTCGTTAAGGAAGTCGCTAGAAAATGTCAGCATTGCAAAATATACAAAGCACGTCCTTATGTTCCCAGAATGGCGCCACTTCCGATCGCCCGACTATCCTCCTACATTCGTCCGTTTACCTACGTAGGTGTGGATTATTTTGGCCCACTTCAAGTTAAGGTTGGAAGGTCAAACGTCAAAAGATGGATCGCGCTTTTTACGTGTCTCACAGTGAGGGCCGTTCATCTTGAAGCAGTTTACAGCTTGACCACCGAAGCCTGTCTTATGGCAATACGTCGATTTATTGGTCGCCGTGGGGCTCCCGTAGAGTTCCACAGCGATAACGGGACAAATTTCCAGGGAGCGGAACGCTTGCTGCGAGAACAGATTAATGCGGGACTCGAACACACTTTTACGAACACGAATACTTGTTGGCATTTTATCCCACCAGCTGCACCACACATGGGTGGTGCGTGGGAACGGATGGTTCGATCAATCAAAACCGCTATGTTCCAATCCTACAACCAAAACTTAGATGATGAAAAATTGGCTACTATGCTCGTGGAGGCAGAATCGATGGTAAATTGTCGACCCTTGACCTACCTTCCGCTACAATCAGCTGAACTAGAAGCTTTGACTCCGAATCACCTGTTGTTGGGAAGTTCCAATGGAGTTCACCAACCGGAAATTAAAGGACCGTATGACAGCAAACTACTCAGTCACTCCTGGGATAAGCTTCAGAACAACCTCAACTCGTTTTGGAAACGTTGGACCAGAGAATATCTGCCTACACTTACGAAACGGACAAAATGGTTTGGGGAAATAAAGAACATCAAAGAAGGAGAACTGGTTATTATCGTTGAGGATACGCGGAGAAACGGATGGACTCGAGGGCGGGTCATAGAACTCATTCCGTCATCTGATGGACGAGTTCGGCAAGCTGTTGTACAGCTTCCATCAGGTATGCTGTGTCGTCGTTCCGTCTCGAGACTTGCGGTTTTAGAAGTGCAGGAAGAACGTGGAACCGGTTCCGGATTCCACCTGGGGGAGGATGTTGCGAAAAGTTCACAAAACTCGATCGTCACTGTAGTGCGCGATAAGACGTCAAAATTTGATGGGATGACGCAGACTGAAACCGGAACTAGTTCGGCATAAAGTTAGGCTGTTAGTGGCGGTGATCGCAGCAGATCTTTTATACAAAAGTAATTAGCAAGAATGTGGCCGAGATTTACTTTAATTATTAATATTTCATACTATTTAGGTTGTAGATGCGAAGTGAGTTGAGTGAGGCTTAGCAAAATACGGAATCGTTAGAGCTGTTTTATTCGGTGATACTTATTCGCCGGTAGGTAGTTTAGTGCGCATTCGCAAAAGCATAGCCTAAATCCAAAACTTACCATCATTTTAGGGCACTGCGTTGTCAGTCTAGATTTGGGAACTTATCTTGTTACTTCCGTGTCGGTCAATTGAGCCCTAAAGTAAATATTACCAAAATCTGGTAAAATTATACAATTTACTCCAACATTTGTTTAATAACCTACAGGAACCGCAATAACGCGAAGATAACAGTCGGTACAGAATTTAAATCCTAGAAGGTCACTGAATAGTGAGTAGAATATTATATAACCATCATGAATTCCGAGTTTATAATTTATTTGTTAAATTCTAGTTTTGAAGCATCTATAAATAAACGGCTATTGAAATTCAGCCCCTGCCTTCGTTCTGTGCTGACACTTATCGACAAATTTTAAATAGTATTTTAGACTCCCAAAAAAAGCTTATTTTATAAAACAAGCTCAAAAAATATCGTTTTGGAGTTATCCATAAAAAAATTTACAACACATTTTTTTTTTGTTTGATTTGTCAAATAAAGTGAATAAATCTGGGCAAAAACCGGCCAACCGGGCCGGGCCAGATTGTTCCCAATTTTTTTATTAAATATCCGGGCAAACCCGGATAAAACCGGGCAATCTGTCAACCTTAGGGTAGAAGAATCGAATAGATGTTGAAAGAATGTGAGCTAGGGCTTTGTGTTATCGACAGCTTTTCGTTTCTTCTACCCAAAGCGCTCTAGCTTTGATCTGTCTAACTATCAGTTTCATATTCTTTCTCATTAAAAATTCTACTTAGTATCAATGCAATTTGCCGAAATGTCAATTCAGATTAAAATTAATATGATTAATACTATTAAAATAAAGTTACCTAGCTTTTAAATGGAAGTGAAGACGGTTGGGACAAAAATTGGGTTTTCTATTTGTAAAAAAAAATATTCGAGGAAAAGTTCAAAGCGAGTAGAATAAATTTGAATTTAAAAAAATGATCATGATTTACGTATTCAACTTCGGCTGATATTATTCGACTTTAAAAAAACGGTGTTGAAATTCTGTTCTTTTAAACACATGAATTCGTTTTGTTTTTCCTTTTAAGAATTTGTTTTCGCCAAAAAAAAATTCGTTGTAAAAACATAACGTAATGTCCTTCTTACTACTAAATAATGTTATTTAGAGTGCGGGTCACCCAAAAGATTGAAAATTAAAATTGGCCCGTTAGCTCAAAAGGTTGCTCACCTCTGGTTTAAATTTAATTTAAATAGACTGTACCTAGTAGTAGACTAGTACCAAAACACAGAGGACGCGTCCTTTTATTTCGATGTACGAACAATTCGTTCCAAATTCAATAACATTCACAAGACAATTTTTTGCCTGACTGGTGTTTCATTCATATGAACAAAGTTGTCAAGCTGGATTAAGCTATTTAAACACCTAAATAAGCTATAATGTGGAGAAGTGCATGCCTTTCGAGGGTTTGTGACCCCCATGCATGCCTCCTTTAAACTAACCTTCGACTATTTGCAACGGTTTGTATGTATGGTATGATTCCAGTGCGTGTTTTCTAACAAAATCTAAAAATATTTGGAGTCTCTTTCGATTACTGAGGAACTAGAATTGCGAAACACACTGCTGCTGCCGTATGTCTGCCAGCCAACCCAACCCACACACATCGCCCCAAGCTAATCAGCCGAAATAATGCTATCAAAAGCAAACCAGCTGGCAGAGGAAGCATTCAAACATGGACCATTCATTCATAAATGTAGAGGTATATCAACTGTTTGCGAATGAGCAACAGACGAACTCCGCATACAGTAAACAGCTTATATTATTGATAAGCAATTGATAATGATTGCCTTTTTCAGAATGTCCTATTGAATCATGGACATAAACGGTAGGCAGCGTTCTTAAAATGACTATAAGCTTATTATAAAAAGTACAATTTCCAGAAAAAATTGATTAAGGGAAGAAGTTATGTTAAGTTTTCTTTACAGTAACAGCTAATATTGATATACAGTAGGTTATAAATATTAATTGTTGGATGTTAAGGCCAATAAACTTGGGTTGATTGACTACAATAAATTAGAACAGCAGGGTCATATTTTTGACAAAGGATTTATTATTAGTTGATTAACAATTTTGTTGAAAGTCAATAAACAAAAGCAAATAATTTTAAAGATTTACAACAAAAACATGAATATTGTGAATAGATTTTTTTTTCAAAGCTATCAATAAACATTTCATTCTACATTTTCCTTTGGTTGTTTAATCAGGATGATTATTAATAAACTTATTTCTACCTTCAACAAAAGTTCAAACAGCTGCCTATTATTGTCAACGATATGTCTATTCTTTTCTTAGATCTTCCGCTTTCCCATTTTATTTTATTCTATAAATATCGCCGGCTTCTGAGCAGCTGATTGTTTGGACGTACGTACAACCCACGTCTTGAACCAACTGTCTCGATTCGATTGTCAAAACGAATATATGCTCTTTTTATCCCCAAGTATTTGGCTAGAAATAATTCGGATGGCTCCGCTATGGTCTTTTATTGAAAAGATTAAAAACCACGACAGAATATAAAAAACCACCAAAATAAATTAGAAAATATGCAAAAAAAAACACTTGACGCCAGTTATAAGACTTCTCTGTTACCGTTATAATTACTTTCGTCGAGATGACAATTTCATTGGAAGAGTCCATTCTCATATCTTCTAATCAAAGAATAACAAAATGATGTGATGTAAACAACTATATTCTCTGGCTAGGGTATTTTTCAGAGTTGTTTCGAAAGTTATCTTTCATAATTTTCTTCGTCATTTGATCCGGTCCAATATTGTATGCCATTGTTGTCATCCTAGAGTACTTCAGCACTGAAATGACGTGCGTTGGGACACACCGGGTGACACTCAGCTCATCTCGGCTAGCTAGCGTCATTGCTGCCTGCCATATAGAATGGATTTAATGATGCCACTGCTGCAGATTAATTAAAGTCTCGGGGAAAAATTTATGAGCTCCTCCTCGAAATTGAAACGTTTATCGTTGAAACATATCATTACCCCCTCTGGGTTGGTTTTGCTTTCAGGATTTTGAAATGGTTCACAAAAACCGCTTTTAAGTAGTATCCAGATGGCGTTTTATCCGTTTCCGTTTCAGTTCAGAGTGTAAATTTGTCACTATAGACTTTTATCTAAACATTCTTCGTATTCTGAACCGATCTGGACAAAATCTATATAAGGGATGTTCACGAAAAAAAAGTGGACAGCTGTTTGTATGGTAAACTACCTGACCCGGTAAACTTAGATTTATCCTTAGATTAACTAGCTGACCCTTAAATTACTAGCTGACCCGGTTTGCTTTACTACACCTTGCAAAAATAAATCAAATTTGATTAAATTATCTAAATGTTTAATGTTAAATCAATTTCAGCATTTTCTAAAATGAGAACTGCAACTGCAAAAATGATTTCATCTTATATAGTGTTAGCGGCGTCAGAGGTTAGAGCGTAAATCTGCTAAGCCAGACAGAGGTCATGAGATAAAATCTCGGTAAAAAGGCGGTTTAAGCATTTAAAGCATGGTAGCCGCCACTTCAAGAATCTTAAGTACATAGATATGGTTGGATCTTCCAAGGGAACAAAAAGATGCAGGATTTCTAGGATCTCTAGCGTGAACTAATTTAACGTAAGGTAACGTTAGGAACTAACATGTGTGTGCTCATCAAATGCTAAACCAGTGTTCACCTGCCGCTTATCAATAGTAACAGTGTATCTGGAAGCATATAGTAAAATAAACAACGCGGGGTAATGCTACAAAAGATTTATCTGGTCGCAGTGACCTCTCCCAAAAAAAATAATAAATGCAACTTAATATTTAAATTTGTTTTTAAGATCTGAATTTTTGATGCCAAAATGTATGTTTTATTGGTATGGATTCTCAACCTTCTATTTTTCCAAAGTATGGAGAATCGAAATGCCATAAAAAGAATGTTGGTATCTAAATAAGGTCACTTATTGCATTTGGCTCCACTGTGTTTTTGATAATAAAATTTAAAAAAATCGTCTTTTTTCCTACTTCGCCTTAAAAAAAAACAGAGGGTCTAAATTTATTCGTATGCAAACAACTTCTCTCATAAAAGATGGTCCCATTTGATTGATAAGTGCTCGATTAATGCTAAAAAATGCCCTTTCCTTTTCCCACCCCCACTACTTGAAGGAGGCAGGGGTTTCTTACAATAATACCCATTTTTTCGTTCCTCTCATATCAAATTTGGATCCATTGGTAAGTTCTTAAGTGATACATCAAAATTATATAATTATTGTCTCTCCTTTCTGCAAGTCGGAAGGTTTTATAACAATTTAAGAAGCACATCTCGTACCCAAAAACCTTCCCATGCCAAATTTGATTCCATTTGCTTGATTGATTTTTAAGTAATCCCAACAAAATTGAATTACGACCCCTCCCAACATCGTACTCATTGAAAGAAGGGTGGTGCCATAAATAAAAGTAGAACCATTCTCGTGCCCTAAACCTTTTCTATGTGAAATTTAATTCCATTTCATAGATAAGTTCTCGTATAGTAGATTGTATCATTCAATCGCCTTCTGCCTTCGTTCTGCGTAGCATGGAAATCAATTTTTGTATGGATACACCCAAAAGACATCAAATATATGCTTGTTGTGCTTAACTATGAGCGCGTGTAGACAAATGGCGCCAACACCAATTTGTTGCACTTAGTTCAAGCTTTAGCTTAATTTATTAATTTTAAAAATCCACTCGCACATTTTTGCAATAAACGCTCGTGAAGTTGAGAAAAAAATAATACTTAAAATTGCAATAAGTTTGCTAGGAAACGTCGTAGAATGTTGGAATCTTGTGCAAAACGTGTGATTTAAATGCCTCAACCAAATTTTATAACATCTCATTTTTGTAAATCTTCATCTAACTTCATCTTCATCAAAGTCGACTTTGACTAAATTTTGATGCATTCAAGTTATGAAGCATGTTGAAAGGAGAGAATGTTATGTAGACACCTAAGCGATAAGGTGAAAGACAGAGGCGCTAGGAAAAAAGTTCCACTTTTAGCCCTTTCGGACCACTGTGCACTTGAAGGAGGGAGTGATTCAAATTTGAGGTAAATTTCTAAACATAAGGTCGTTTTGTGTAGAACTTTCCCTTGATTTTGTATATATCCCGTATCCAAAGTAGGAGGAGCCCTTCAGTTAAATATGTTTATGGCAAATCATACATGATTATCAAATTTGTGAATTTCATGAACATAGTTTGTATAGTGACAAATTTTGTGTTGATTTAAAGGGTGATACGGTCAAAATTTGGTCAATATCAACATGACGTATTTCTTTCAATTTTGCATTTAAAAAACCTGAACACCCCTCATTTTGGAGGTGTGTGTGTGTGTGTGTAGAATGTTGCTCCTATTTTGATTTTGGAATTCACTCTTCAGCTGTCAAAATGCCGTCCAGAGAAGAAGAGCAGCGTATCAAAATTTTGCTCGCGCATCGCGAAAATCCGAGCTACTCGCACGCAAAGCTGGCAAAATCACTAAAAGTTGCCAAATCAACCGTTACAAATGTAATTAATGTGTTTGGGGAACGTTTATCGACAGCCAGGAAGTCTGGATCGGGGGGAAATCGAAAACCGGAAGCCGCTGAGACGACAAAGAGAGTTGCCGGTAGTTTCAAACGAAACCCTAACCTCTCGCTCCGAGATGCCGCAAATAAGCTGGGTGTATCGTCTACAACCGTGCATCGAGCCAAAAATCGAGCCGGACTATCGACTTACAAGAAGGTAGTGACTCCAAATCGCGATGATAAACAAAATACGACGGCCAAAGCGCGATCCCGGAGGCTGTACACGACGATGCTGACGAAGTTTGACTGCGTGGTAATGGACGACGAAACCTACGTCAAAGCCGACTACAAGCAGCTTCCGGGACAGGAGTTTATACGGCAAAAGGAAGGGGAAAGGTAGCAGATATTTTCAAGCACATGAAACTGTCAAAGTTCGCGAAGAAATATCTGGTTTGGCAAGCCATCTGTACCTGTGGCTTGAAAAGCAGCATTTTCATAGCTTCCGGGACTGTCAACTAAGAAATTTACGTGAAAGAGTGCTTGAATAAACGTCTGTTTGGCCGGATTTGGCATCTTGCCATTACGGTAAAAAGGCCATGGAGTGGTACGCCGCCAACAACGTGCAGGTGGTTTCCAAGGACAAGAACCCTCCCAACACGCCAGAGCTCCGCCCAATTGAGAAATACTGGACTATTGTCAAGCGGAACCTAAAGAAGACCAAAAAACTGTTAAGGACGAGCAGCAGTTCAAGGGAAACTGGCTTTCTGCGGCGAAGAAGGTGGACAAGGTGGCTGTACAAAATCTGATGGCAGGGGTTAAGTGTAAGGCCCGGCAATTCGGATTTAGAAAAGCGGAAGCCTAACTGAATATTTTTCCTGAATTTTAAACTAATTAAACTTGAAAAAGAAATTTAATTTGATTTTTTAAATAAACGATTTCACCGATTTACACGCGTTTTCCCTTGACCAAATTTTGACCGTATCGCCCTTTATTCTTTTTTTTTAATTCTTTTTTCTCAGGGATTTTAAACCAAGTAGGTTTATTCATCCCGAGATCACCCTTTATTCAAATCGTATTCAACGTTCAATAAATATTCACCATTTCTTTAGCTTAACGTTTCTTTGATGACATCTTCTGCAGTTACAATTATGCAATTTTTTGTAACTTTTATTTTTGTTTGATTTCAACATTTCAACTGTAAAAAGCCTTCCTACTTACATGCATTGTTGACCCTCTGCATTTTCTGGGATTAAATAGCTCCACCTGATGGGGGCGAATGGAATCTAGCACATATCTTTTTGTTTCGTATCACTAAACTTTAGGGATCGTTTTATTGGTTGAAATATTGATATTCCTTTCAATAATTCCAACTTGTACCGATTCAAAAGCATATTGATCTTATATGAGATGTTTATAATAAATTATTAATATTGTCATAGTTTTATCATAGAGATTTTACCATTCTTACGGCATTAGCGTCTGTTTGTAATAAATCAAAATGGTATTGCTAAGCTAGCTTTTAGAGGAAGTACCCATACAAACCTTAGGTTTATTCAGCAACATCTTCCAGAGGTCCGATTTATCTCAAATCTAGGTGCGATAGTTACAAGTACGCAGACAAAAATACTCAAAGACCAGTGAGAATCAGCGAAGTGGTTGATATAGACGTTTTGGAGATTCAAACTAATTCCGATTGTTGTCAACCAACATTCCATCGTTTCCCACGAGCACAAAAACTGTATTAAATTCTTAACAAAAAAAAAAACGGAACAAAGAGCATGTGATACCAACAACGAAAAAACCAACAATCAATTTTAATTTTTACTGATAATCATTTATTACTAGTTTTTAAATCACTACTTCATCTCTACAGAGTGTGTTTTTTTCCATTTCTATTCATAATTATTATTACAACGGAATAACTCCCGCAGTTTTTTTTTGTTTGTTTGTTTTTTTTCTCCTATATGTTCAAAATAAATAATATAAACAGCAAAAGGAAAGGAAACCACCCTTCGGTTTATTCGATCCGTCTCTCTTTCTCTCTTGATCTGTAACTCGTCAAGATGGATTCGACTTTTCTTTTTTTATCAGTATTGTTTTCCTTTCCTCTCAACGAAATATGCATGATGGATGTTTTATTTTTTTCTTTTTCTCTAATCGGGTTTCTATGAAATGGTTCTTTATTTAATATGTTTTTTTTTTCTTCTTCTTCCTCGTCTTCTTCGTTCTGAGTATAGCCTTTTCAGTGTGTGTATAAACGACATAACGATTACTAAGCATACCACTGGTATTTTTTTTTATTTTCATTATTACATTCCTTGATGTCACTTCTGCCTTCTGCGGTATATTTCGTCTCGCGTCTATACGATTCGGGTTAAACTAGTAATGCTGCGGAGTCTGTCACTGTGATTTGTTTTTTTTTTTTTTGTCAAAATCAAGGTATGAAATCTAACGATGAATGAGAATGGTGGAGCGAAAACGAGCGTATTTCGACCGGTGATATTACTGTGCTCGGAAAACGTATGAGGTGAAAAAATGTGTCCTTCCCTTCGATTTTATTTTTAATTCAACTTAGCAATTTTCGTTTCAGAAGCAAAGTAAAATAGACAAAATAATTTTGCAATTTGTGTCTGCGAACAAAGTCGCTGAAAGGGTGAAAAATATTTGACTAATCGTTCTGTAGTCATGTGTAAGAATGTAAGTATGGTATGATTATTGTACGGCTTCAGTTTTCTTTTGGTAAAAATTGAGTGAAATGGTCAATGAATGTTTAAAAACAATTTCTCGTTGACTAATACACTCAACAATTATAGAAATAAGTTTAAAAGAAAAACCAAACCACTCGTGGTCAATAATAATAACATTCTTGTCGCATGACTGCGATGCTTTGCTCACGATCTCAAATTTCTTCACCTCCTTGGTATGAACGAAGGTTAGTGGTTCTAAGACTTAAGAAGGTTTGTTTTCTTTGAAGATAATTTAGCTTCTGTGCTTTGTGAAGGATATGTTGAAACCATTTGGATTTTCACAGGTAGTAAAAAGTTAAACTATGAAACAAATAAAATAAGAAACAACAGGAAAACTGCTTGAATTCAAAAATGCGGTATGAATGAAAATATTGAGACAAATCTCACTAGAATCGTTACAAAATTGTACTGGAACAAAACAAACGAAGATCTAAAATTATAAGCAAAACTATCATTGAATCGTAAGACTCTTTTTAAATCAAGAACTATTTTGTTTAATCAAATTTTTAGAAAAGTAGGTAGTGTTAATTTTCGATTCCCTTTTTTTCGACTGAAGAACAATATAAAGATTGGTGTGTTTATTAAAAAATATGTATTTGAATCAAAAGAGTACCTATCTTATTGAATCAAAAGCATAAATTTTGATTCAAAAATTGTCAATTTTAATTTAAAAAAATATTCCCCTCACAATAAGCTTTTGAAACATTACGTATTAAATTATGTATTTTTGAATTTATAATTCGAATGCCTCGAATAGTTTGATCAAATTTGATTGAAAAGTTTTATGAGATCGTCATAAAATATCTTAATTCTTTACCAACTTTTGCCAAAAATTTAACATGTGAGAACTGAGGAGTCGTTTGAGTATTTTTGGGAATATTCAAACAATTTTTGAAAAATATTTTGAATCATACAGGGGAACATCATTTATTATGCCTTTGTTTTGAAAAATAATTTCGGTAGAATATGACGCCCTCATTTCAAATCTGTTGTCATATTTTGTCTATCATCTCAAGTTTTGGTAAAACGGCGTTTGTAAATGATAAAATTTATCAGTTTTTGGTAAATAGAAAAAAACTGTTTAGAAATCCTTTGGAATTTTCTAAATAAAATCCATTTTTTAAGATCGGAAAAAAGCTTCTGTAACTTTTCTCAGGAGTCAAAAGTACTTGCAGTCCTAGAGAAAATTGTCCAATTATTTAAAACCATAAATTTAAATAGTTTTGCCAAAACAGCGTACAAATCTTTTTATTGAACTATTGAAGTTAAACATCGAAGTAAAAACTAGAGCTGTTAGAATTTTTTTTGAATATTTAAAATCAGCGCACCATATTAATGAAAATTAGCTCTGAAGTGTTTGTCTCCTCGAAAAAAGGTGGATTGTGTAGACCTAGGATTATTTACAAACAAGTATCAAAGTTTTAATGTTTTCGGTTCCCAATGATTCATTGTTTTCTCTTGGTATTTAAAAAAAAAACAAATTTTGTAAAACCAATTCTAGTGAGACTTTTACTTTGCTTTCTTGAAATTTTCGTTTGCGGGAGTTTTAAATTTAAAAAAAACGTATCAGCGTTACTTATTTTCTATTTGAATTGTTTGTAAAACCAAGAAAAAAGGCGATCAGTTCTCCTCTTCATCTATGTCAAGCATTTTCATGAAACAAAAATCCCTGGACACCAGTTTGTTTTACAATTCAATTGGTCAATAGTTTGCAGTTGACTGTTGTGTAATCGATCATTTATGATTAACTATCCACTACTGTTCAAACAATGTCGGTATGCTTTTATAATGACTTTAGATTATAGTACGATGCATGTGGAACGTTTTTTTTTGTGTGTGTATGAAAATCATGCTGTAATGTTACACGGGTGAAATTTTCCTCGTTAATTTTGATTGTGTGTAGTGTATTTCTGCTATACGGTATGTTTGCAATATGTTCCTAAATGTTGGGGGGTTTGCTAAATGTTCTTAAATATTTATTATCGTTAAAAAGTGCCTGTATGTGACATAATTTTTCACGCTTATCTCATTGTTTTCGCTATTAACAATATAGGATTACACAGTTCATCTCAAAAGTACTGCTAACACCGGTTCCGGGCCTCAGTAATGCCCGATGTTGTAGAGTTTCATCATCCAACTAACTATTATTTAGTTACTATAACGTTATTGTATCTTTTCTCAGTTTGATAATGACTGGCTTGCGTCGCTCAATTTTTCGACGCTATGAAAACCTTTCGAAAGGAAAAGGAATCTTTCTACCGCGGCATTTTCCCTCCTCTTGTTTCTCCACCCTATTCAATTACTCAACTACTAACAGAAGCCATATTATCTGATGCAGTCCATTATCCAAACGGAGATTCAACTGCCGCGCCGCTTGAATTAGAACCAGCCAAACCAGGCAAAAACTTAAAAGGATTGGTCGATTCTTTGCAATATGTAGTACATATAGATACTTACAGCTTCGTGTCCTGGGGGTAAAAAATGTTCAATTCTCTGTACAAGACCATTGACTGACTGAAATTCACGTTCTGGCTTCCTGTTCCAGCATTCGTCACACTCTTTCTCCTGTAATTTCCTGAACCAGTCCCAGCCATTACTAGATGTATAGAGACAAAGGAAGACTTCCGCTAGCCTTAGCAGCGACTGAAGAAATCATCATTTTTTTTAAGTCATACCTTCATACCAATGCAAATACGTAGTATAGAGGCATAACTGTATAGTAAAAGTAACGCACTGGCAGGAAAAAAGCTCTTTTGTCTAAACTCTTCAAGAGTGGCATCGACGTCGACTTTCTTTCCTTACTACAACTTTTTCGATTCGCTTTTGTTTTATTTTTAGTTAATTTCCCTAACTTCAATGTGGATTTCATATAAAATAGCTACAGATTTTTGTTCTCATCGATTTGGTGATTGTTTTTTTCCTAATTTTCAAATATTTGTCCTCTTCTGATGGGTTTTTGGGGAAAAGCGTAATCGAATACGTCCAATTTAATAGAAATTTGAATTTCTTCATTCCTGCAGGAGCGAACGGCTCCCGAGACTCGTAGTTTAGCCTATCCTGGTCCGTTGTGTAAAGTTCCATAAACAGCATTACTGCTTCTAACTGCATAGTGACCTGAAAAACAAACAAACAAAAACCAAATTAGATACATATAAGGAGTGTTTAAGAAAACAATTGGACACTTAGCACTAATAAAGTGTTCCGACACAAATCAGACATAAATAAACAAATACAGAAAAAGTCATTCATTTGAGTGTGCCAAAATTGACTATACACTAGACCAGGGATGAGCAACCCGCGGCCCGCGGGCCGCATGTGGCCCGCGAGACCCTTTTGTGCGGCCCGCGAAGCTTTTTTCAAATTTTCATGCCTTTCCATTTTTCTACAATGGATTGTTAGGAAAATTTACATGACTTAAATCAAATATGCACTTTTCTGCATTTTCCCAACAATCATTCAGATTGTTATCCTTTTTTCTAGCATTTTAAGCATTTATTATGTTCTGTTCAAGGCATAAATACCAATTTTTTTTGGCATAATGTAATGTTGGAGTTTTTTTTATTCGGGATACATTTTTCCTTATTATTTAACTCCGACCACTTTGAAAAGCAAAATTCATTAGAGTGAGGAAGAGCAGCTGAAAATCGGAAGCTACACATGATCAAAGGAATTTCGAAGCCCGTTAGTGAAGTCATTATTTTCGTTTCAAGCAAAAATAAAGTTGTATGATAAAAAATGGGCTCTGCAGATATTTTTTCCAAATTATTCTATCCAATTCGGTGAAAAGACTTGTTCTGTTATTATTCAAATACTGGCAAAAAAAATTAAACCAAAACCTTGTGAAATAATTTTTATTTCAGTATATTGACGAAAATTACGAAAGATTATAAATAAAGCCTGAGTGAACGTTTTTCGATTTTTTATCAACTTGAATTAGCTGGCATCAAAGTTATCCCAATGAAATCTGAATAAGATCAAAAATTTTAAAAATCTGAACTAGAATTAGGAATGTAGTTTTGAAGATAATTGCTAAAAAATATGTGAAATTGAGCATTTTTATGTGATTTCGGCAACCTTGCTCAAATTCAATTTAAAAAAAAGGGGGTGTTCACCATTTGAGGATAAAAATCTAAACTTTGAGGACCTAAACCACAAAAACAATTGTGAAAAAATCCCAAAAAGTCATCGATTTTAACAAGAATGTTGTAAGAACGAATGTTCGCCAAGAATACTTTAAAAAAAATTGAGGGAATTTACAAAATGACAAAGAATTAGTGGTGTACCTTTTCAATATCCGATTTTTGAAAAGTCGTGTTGAAATTCTGATGATAAACACGTGAGCTAATTATTAAAAAAAAACTAAGTGCGGCCCGCCGACTAGATTTCAAATTTAAATTGGCCCGTTGGGTCAAAAGGTTGCTCACCCCTGCACTAGACTGATTCGATTTGGGGTCATTTTTAAACTTCTCAAACCTTGGAGTATTAAAAGCTTCGTTTTGGTTCGAAAATCATCCATGATTTTTTGCAGAATTTTAAAGAAACCTTTGCATGAGTAATTTTGTACTTTTTTTGTACTGAAAAATCAACATAATTTTTGTTTCTCCTGAGGAATCGAGCCAGCTTATGGTTTTTGTGCCAATTTTTAAATTGTTGAAAGGGATTTTTTTGCTAAACAACTTTGTCGAAGAACGTAACTTCGAATCATATTTGGCAAAAAAATTAATAGCTGTTTAGCAGGGGTGTCTTTTGACATTGAAAAACAATAAATTCAATTGACATCACTGCTTGTGCCTCGTGAAATTTTGCATGGAAAGAAGTCATGCAATACCTCACTAGACACACAGCAGTGATGTCAATTTAATTTATTGTTTTTCAATGCCAAAAGACATACCCCTGTTAAACAGCTAATAACTTTTTTGTCTTATAAGATTCGAAATTACGGTCTTCGACAAAGTTATTCAGCGGAAAACGTACTTTCAAAATTTTATAAATTTGCACAAAAACCGTTAGCAGCAGGCTAGGTTCTACAGAAGATACAAAAATGATGTTGATTTTTCTGTACAAAATATTCAATTTGCCCGTAAAAACCTTAAGGTTTAAATTCACTCATATGAACGTTTTTTGAAAATACTGCAAAAAATCATGAATGAGTTTTGAATTAAAACGAAGCATTTTAAACCCCAGGGTTTGAGAAATTCAAAGATGACCCCCAATCGACTCAGTCTACTATACACTTATGACATTTACAAGTATTTATGTGATTCAATCGTAATGAAATTTATTATTATTCTATATTTTTCTTCTATTAAAAAAGGTGAACAGCATAAACTGTAACTACATACATAAAAAGTTGCTCCGTTCTTGTGTTATGATTAACTTAAAGAAATTTAATAACGTCATTACATTTTTATTAGTTTTGTAAAATTTCAGTTCAAAATTTGACAGAAAATTAGAAAACAATTATTTTTTCCAAAATTCAGTACTGATAGAAAGTTGAGTTCAAAAGGTATTCAACCTATACAACTGATCAAAAATAGTTCTATGGTATGGTTTGATAATTGGGTAAGTGTACACTAGAGTGGCAGCCAAATGTGTCATGTCGAATTTCGCAAACCGGCTATATAAATTTTATAGAGTGTCCCAAATACCTGTGCATGATTTCAGCTGAATCGGACTTGATTAAGGGGTGCCCCAAAGCGCCCGAAGTTTCGGTTTTTTACCCTAAAATATTACCAAAGCGGAGACCCGAAGGATTTAAAAATGGATAAAACGTCGAAATCTGGTGTTATCCCGGAAATAAAAATTTTATCCAGAATTAATTTTAAAATAAAAAAATCACGTGAGAGAGGACACCAAAGGAAATCTGGAACACAGACATTTTTATTTTGATGCCAAATGACTTAGAAATGCATGAAACGTCGAGATCTGGTGCTATTTAAAAAAAATCAAAAATCGAATTCTGGCACAAAATCGGAATTTCGATTTTCCGGATTACCTCACGTGATTTTTGAAATTCTAAAGTCGATTTTTGACCAGTTTTTTTTTTTTGAGATAGCACCTGATTTCGACGATTTATGCATTTGAAGTCATTTGGCATCAAAATTAAAATTTCGTTTTTTCCGATTGCCTTTGGTGATTTTTGGGGACCAAAAGTCCGAAACTTTGGGCGCTTTCAGGAACCCCAAGTCCGATTAAGCTGAAATTTCGCACAGGTCAGTTTTTTGGGCCAACCTACAAGTTATTTGGTCGGTTTTCAAAATTTGATCATGAAATTTTTTCCATACATCCATTGACACCCTAGTGTATAATCGAAACTTTAATTTTGATGCCAAATGGCTTAAAAATTTATAAAACCTCAAAATCTGGTGTTAGCGCGAAAAAAAAATTATAGATTAAAAGAAATTGATTCATGGTATTTGTATTAGGATATTATAATTTATGTGTGAGATATCGAAGAAAGAATACAGAAAAATGGAAAAAATTTAATTTATTTAAGTGGAGGCGACATATCTACAATGACAAGATACTAACCATTTAATTTCCGCTACAAAAAGCGAAATAAACGATCATAAGTAAATTGAGTAAATAAGAAAATATAAGTAATTGAACTATGTGGACATTTTTGACAGTATTTGCATATTTTTCCACCACTTATGCACAGAATTTTTCTGAATAATAGACGGTTTTGCCAGCTATCGATTTGATAATGATGAATTATGAAGGACACTGTGCAAAATATTATTTTTCTTTTTCTCTTGCATCGTTAGTATCGCAAAAACGAATGAATCCTAAAATTTGAAAAAAAAAACTGTCGATTAGTACTTTTTACAGGCAACAATATGCTGTCAAAATTTTGTATGCCTGATGTCAAGAAAATAAGCTATCAGCAAAAGAAAGCGTTCCATTCCTAAATGAACTAAGCTTTATCTTTATGAAATAAAATGTTGCAAGGAATAAAAATGAAAAAAAAAAAAAACATAAGCCGGAACAAATATCAAATTATCTTTTGTCACCCCCTCGTTCGATTTTTCGAAAATTCCGAAGGGAGAAATAAATGAAAAAAATTCTAAATTCTTCGAAATTTCAAACAATTGAAAGAGCAAACGTTAAACTATAGAATTTGGGAATTGGATTCAAGATTTTTTCAAATTATCGGACTAAAATAACTCGTTTTTATGTTTCGTGAAATACAGATTGTACACAAGTTTGTGCAAGCCTATGGTCCAATTTTTTTCCAATTTATTGAAAGTTCGGATTCATGTTTATCATAAGCCCCTCGTGATATTCCAGCTCCAAGTGACAAAAGAAGAATTTGGAGTATGTTCCGGCCTAATATGAAGATATAAAAAATTACAAATAATAACCAAAATCACAAAATAATAACAAAAAAAAAGACAAATATTTAATTTACCTTTATCATCATTTTCAATCTTGCCAATATTTTTTTTTATTTTGTCATTTTAGTTTGGAATTCTGTGTTTTATGAATTTTAAAAATTGTTTTAAGTCATCGTCATAACTTCAACAATTTTGATAAAAATGATTTGCAATTAAAAATTTTCAATTTCGAATAAATTTTGAAAATCAAAATTAAATTTTTCTAGAACGAGAGGTAAAAATAGCTGGGAAGCAAGTAAATTAACAAAAGCACGGTAATAAAGATGTATTGTCTATGATCATTTATATCGCCTTATCGGAGACAAAATGTAGTTTTGAGTTGAGTGAAGAAAGCAACAATTTAATCATTCATATTCATATTGTTGCTCCCTGAAAAAAAAACCATAAAATTGATTTTCTAACTCGATACTATAGGTCCAGAAATGTGATGAGACTCTACGTGGGAGCAAATAATTTATCTAGAATTAAAAAATACAATACTGAGTGTTTATTGATTCTCACTACATATTCTCACCTACAAAGGTAGTGTGTATTTAAATTTGAAAATCATATTGACATAAAAATTTAAAGCAACTTTTCAATATTTTTTTTAAGTTTACCAAACACGTCGTGACAACCTCAATGATATATATAATAATATGTGTACTCTTAAAGCACTCTTGAAATTGTTAATTCGATGTTGAAAGGAAACAATTTTCATGGAACACATAAAAATTACATATTTCTTTCATAATAAACAAAGGTTTTTTTGCAACCAAACAATGTACACATTTACATTTACGAAAAAAAAAAACTATCTCTTTAGATAACCATTGAGTTATCTTAGCAGATAGTTTTTTTTCCTCCTAAAACCACACCCATAGGTGTTCAAAGTACAAATAAATCGTGAGGGTGGAAACATAGAGATAAGAGATAAGGGCATAATGGCCACCTTAAGACACACACACTCATACATTATGTTTCTGGTGCTTTGTTTAGCGGATGATGATACTATCCGTATAATGCAACAATTGAAATAATCGATCATGAATGGGTTATGAAAATAAATCATCTCGGCCAGGAATCGAACTCGAGTCTTCTGATTACCTCTCCGGCACACTCCGACACGATAAACTAGTCAAGCTGTGGCTCTATAATTCATCGAGGTGAATCCGCTGCTCGATTCTACGGCAGAAAGCTCATCGTGCCCCAATCGATGGTGCTACATATATACGGCCCGAGTCAACAAGTTCAAGTAAAAATGCGTCTTGAAATTGATTAAAGTGAAAATCTAAAATTTAATTATGGTGAACATTGAGGAAGAATGTGTAGAGTAAGGTGGGGTA
This sequence comes from Uranotaenia lowii, assembly GCF_029784155.1. NCBI lineage: Eukaryota > Metazoa > Arthropoda > Insecta > Diptera > Culicidae > Uranotaenia > Uranotaenia lowii. Next base: position 72,721,341 of record NC_073693.1, on the reverse strand, counting down.
AAAGTACGAGTCAGGTAAAAGTACGTTTTGAGATTATCACAAACTGAGTACAACAAAATTCAAAACTCTGGCGTGGATTGATAATGACTTAGAAACCTTACATCAAGACATAATTTTTTTCGTAGAAGTTGAAAACACCCCAAAAAAGGAGGTAAAGTAGCTTTTTTGCATAAATGATGTAAAATTCAAAATAATGGCAAACATGTTTGAGCGAACAAAATTCTGGCTTTCAATGAAAGTCTTAATGTGTCTGTTTTGAATAATATTTGAACGGCCCCTTAGTTGTTTTCAACCACTGTCAAATGCCGAAGAAAGAATTGCATTAATTTGTCTCTGCTTTGCTCAATAAACTGTGAATCACAAGAAACCTTGAAGGGGCAAAAGTACGAATGATATACTGGGTTCTCTAAAGTAAATGTGAACAGAAATTTTTTGATTTCTTTTTAAATGTACTAGAAACCTCAACGCATATTTTTGTTTCTACACCCATAGAAGAGGTTGCAAAAATCCAATGCCTATTTAGCACATCTCTGTGCCGATAATGCGCTGAAATGTGCACTGTGCCGAAGATGATATGTTTGAAAAACCGTAACTGGCATAAGGACTCGGCTCCCAACTAAAATGATGCATGACCACTACATTCAAGCAAAACAAGAAAAACATTTAATGGGATTTCGTTCCTGTTGGATAATTCATCCCAGAAACAAGAAAATAAAAATATAAACCACAGCGCCCGTAGGGAGAATCGAATTCTAATCACCAACCATATGGTCTTGCCAGACCGACATCTTAACCAGTGTACTATTTGAGCTTCATGCAGGAAGAGGGGTATTTGTCATAGGCATTCTGCCACCGATCAATCACAAAAGAAACGCACGACAGTGGCTTCCCGGCGTTTGGCCTCCTTTCAAGGTATTCATTTGTCTTGTGATGGAAACGGGAAAGGGAACGGGAGTGGAGGAAACGGGAAACCCATTGAATGAGAACTGTGCTTTGCTTACTGCCTGCTATTACATACACACGCTACATATACACAGCTGCTGAAGCCGGGCAGCTTGGCCGGTGCTTGTTTGCCGGTGAATTGAAGGAATATATTCTTGTTGCTTTTGCTACATACACACGCACAGCTTAGCCGTGGTTGTTTGCCGGCAAATTGAATTGAAGGAATGTTTTTGTTTTGTTGCTTTTACTGCATACACACGCACAGCTCGGCCGTGGTTGTTTGCCGGTGGATTGAAGGGATTGAATTAGGCTGATGTCATGCTGAAACAACTAGCAACGCAACGCAACGCAACGTTCCAATAAGATTGCGTTGCATTGCATTGGTATGTCATGCTGGCGCGACCTGTCACTTTGAAATTCCCTGCAAATCATCACTTCTCTACATCTGATAATGCTTTGAATCGTCTCCTTTCTTTCCGGAGCCATCAAAAACTTATCAAATCACGACCCAGATTGCAAGAATGTCGAAATTTGAACCGACAAAATTCCTTGTTTTTTTTTACCGGAACTAAGAATTCATGAAAATTTTCTCGCCGATTAAGATAGTTTTTAGTTTATTATCACAAGTTCGGACAGATCTTCGTACTATTGTGCTTAAAACCCGGAATCACTGCTTCAAATCGAGAAAAAACAATGTTCCTATTGGATTTCCTACTAGTCGCGCTACTAAACACATTGGCATCAGATTGGTCGCGCTACACAAAGCGACCAGTATGACAGGTCTGCGCGATTTCCATGGAGATCAAATGAGAGCTGGTTAGTCGTGTGAACGTTGCGTTGTAGGTCGCGTTGCTAGTTGCTTCAGCATGACATCAGCCTTAGAAGGATGTTTTTGTTGTTGCTTTTGCTACATTCACACGCACAGTGCTCGGTTCGCTGGCTGCCTGGTGTTGGCCGGTATTTATTTCCATCCTTCTTCGTCTTGTGATGCGATAGGGAGGGACGTGAAAGCGTTTTTATTTTGTTTCTTTCAGACATACGCAATTCGGTTAACTTGGGAGATTAATGCCGGTGGGAGCTAATCGAATCAGCACCGATCGCGTTATCTTCTTGTACCAATGATGCTATGTAATTGACTACACGCCATTGGCACAGAGGCTGAATTTTGGGTGTACAAAAACCTGCTCGTGCGAAAAATTGCTCAAATGCGATGAGAACTGGTTTTCGTAAACCTTTTGAATATGGTCATTTAGTGAAGAATTCCGGGTTCCCGCAGGTGTTCGCCCATATATAGGATTTGTATCAGAAGCAAACACAGAAGCTGCTGCTGTAAGCAAAGATTGATATAAAATAATTTTCCTCTTGAATTCATGCAGAAATGTGGAATTTTGAATGGTCGTACTTTTACCCCACATCATTCGAACTTTTGCCCCAGAGGTGGGGCAAGAGTACGTTTGGATAATAGTTAGGCGTTTTCATTACTGCTAACAAATTAGTCGATCGATTACCTTCGCAATTTTTTAGAAGAGAGATGAAAGTCTAGAGAATCAAATGCTGTTCTTGGTTTTTTGGAAAAACAACTGCAAAATTTTCTAAAAATAGAATAGCACTAAGGTCGTACTTTTACCCCACCATACTCTACATCATTTTGCAGTGTATATATTACTAGCTGATCCCATACGAACTCCGTTTCGCTTTCAACTTGGAATATGTCATGAACTGTTTGTATGAAAGTCAATTGCCAAGCATTTTCCAGATGCACTTCCGAATCCATTGTTAAGTAATAATTGCAAAAATATTGAACGATCACTTTTTCTATCGTCGTTGAAATCAGGGATCAATTGACCGTCCAAAAACCCCTCGTGTATATTGCAAAAAGTTAAACCTCTTTCGGTGGCCTCTTATAAAATCTTTGATATCTGAAATCGATTACCCGTCCCTCAAAACTACCGTGCGCAAATTTTCAAAGCAATCCATTGCAATATTGCTAAAAACAGTGAAAAGTTAATTTATATGGACGACCCCTTTCGTGGACCCCTGGCAAAACATTTGACATCTGAAATCGATTGCCCGTCCCTGAAAAGTATCGTGTGCGAATTTTCATTCCAATTCGATGTATAATAATGACAATATCGCAAAAATACTGAAAAGTTAATATGGACGACCCTCTTTGCCGGCCCTCTACACTTATTTTAGAACCTGAAATCGATTGACCGTCCCTCAAAACTATCGTGTACCAATTTTCATCTGAATCCGATGTATAATAGCGACAATATCACATTAATAGTGAAGAGTTAATATGGACGACCCCTTACTTTAATTTGGATGAGTGAAATCAATTGCTTGTCCCTAATAACTTCTATGTCCAAATTTTCATCTCAATCCGATGTATAAAAACGTCATTATCATTAAGATATTGAAAAGTTAATATGGGCGACCCCTTTTGCCGGCCCCTTACACTAAATGTGATTCCTCAAATCGATTGCACGTCACTCAAAGCTATCGTGTACCAATTTTCATCTAAATACGATGTATAATAACGTCAATATCATAAATACAGCGAACAGTTAATATGGACGACCCCTTTGGCCGACCCCTTACACAAAATTTGAGACCTGAAATCGATTGCTCGTCTTTTAAAACACTCAAGTGCAAATTTTCAACACAATCCGACGAAAAATGACGTCAATATCGCGAACACAATATTTGTCTTGTATGGACGACCCCTTTTAACCCTCATCCGCATTAGATTTCATTACCCTAATCAGCACTAGCGGTGTCAATTTGACACCACAAGCTAAAATCGTTATAACTTTTGGCGTGTTAAACCGATTTAAACAAAACTTACATCAAAAGAAACCTTGTAATGTCAGTAAAATATGTTTAGGACATTGTATACAGCTAAAGTTACAAGTTTTCTCGTTATTCAGCATGAAAGAAAAAAATCCGAAAAAACATGCCTCACGAAAACTGCTGTAGTTCATATATTACACGTCCAAAAAAATATTTGCCTTATGCATATGAAAGCTGAAGTTAAAGCCTACATCATGAAGACAAGAAATATTTTTTTAAATTTTTTTTAATGAAATGGTCACAAAAAGTTCAAAAAAGTGGTCTAAAAACCTACTTTTCGTTCGATTGCTAGTAAATACTGTTTGAGCGATGGTAGAGTGTTTTATTTAAAAAATATGACTACAAACTTTATTGAAATTCTAACATTTTGCTGTCTTTAGATTTTCGATGCAACAAAAATTGAATTAACTGGAATTTTTCAAAGTTGGCTACTTTGCGCGATTTTTTCACTAATTGAAATTTCATCTGTTTTTGTGGTCCTCCGTCAGGTTGTACCCGGATTTTCAGTGCTTTCTCGCCGTTTGAAGCAATCAAAACTATATCCATTGAAAAGGGAATTTAATCTACATTCTAGTGAGGTGCAACAATTTACGCTGTGAGATTTCACAAAAATATGAAAATTATAAACGTAAAATCATTTCTGAATTTCTAGAACTACAAACAGCGCGTCTAACAAAACGTGTTTGTTTGCTCTCCGAGTAGGTACGGTGGGTGGTGATTCGGGCAGAGAGCGAAGCCGACAGACGAAATAGTGATGCGTGTCGTACGTTTCTCGGTTGGAAATTTTCTATTGACAGTAGTTCTCGTTTGCTAGTCACGACACGCATCATTATTTCGTCTGTCGGCTTCGCTCTCTGCCCGATTCACCACCCACCGTACCTACTCGGAGAGCAAACAAACACGTTTTGTTGGACGCGCGTAGTTCGTTTGTAGGACGTTTGTAGTTCTAGAAATTCAGAAATGATTTTAAGTTTATAATTTTCATATTTTTGTGAAATCTCACAGCGTAAATTGTTGCACCTCACTAGAATGTAGATTAAATTCCCTTTTCAATGGATATAGTTTTGATTGCTTCAAACGGCGAGAAAGCACTGAAAATCCGGGTACAACCTGACGGAGGACCACAAAAACAGATGAAATTTCAATTAGTGAAAAAATCGCGCAAAGTAGCCAACTTTGAAAAATTCCAGTAAATTCAATTTTTGTTGCATCGAAAATCTAAAGACAGCAAAATGTTAGAATTTCAATAAAGTTTGTAGTCATATTTTTTAAAACACTCTACCATCGCTCAAACAGTATTTACTAGCAATCGAATGAAAAGTAGGTTTTTTAGACCACTTTTTTGAACTTTTTGTGACCATTTCATTAAAAAAAATTTAAAAAAATATTTCTTGTCTTCATGATGTAGGCATTAACTTCAGCTTTCATATGCATAAGGCAAATATTTTTTTGGACGTGTAATATATGAACTACAGCAGTTTTCGTGAGGCATGTTTTTTCGGATTTTTTTCTTTCATGCTGAATAACGAGAAAACTTGTAACTTTAGCTGTATATAATGTTCTAAACATATTTTACTGACATTAAAAGGTTTCTATTGATATAAGTTTTATATGAAGTTCATAATAATTCAAACGACTTAAATAGATTTTACTTTCGTGGTGTCAAAATGACACCCAAAGTCGGAAAAGGGAGTTTTTTTGTCCAGGCTTCCAGGGTTCGTCCATAAAAAAAGTAAAGATGCAATATTGAAGAACCTTTGAATTCATTTAGGGTCCCCGAAGAAATTTTTGTATTTTGAAGCTTCTGAAAAAAAGTTACAAGCCTTCAAACTTGCAATGGTGTCAAAATGACACCCTAATGCGGATGAGGGTTAAAAGGGGTCATCCGAAAATCTGAAAACATTTTTCATCTTTCCTAGGCCTAATGAGCATCCATGCCAAATTTCAGACCTCTAGCTCTCAAGAAGACGGCTGAGTCTATAGAGGACAAACAAACATACAGAAATTGCTTTCTATATATACATATAGATAAAATCATGACCAAATCGTGATCAGAATTTGAAAACGGTCATTGGCTGCTTGATTTTCAATCATGGATTTAAAATCATCTATTGGAAATCCACGTGGTTTCTGAGATACCATGATGAGGAAACTCGAATCGAACATTATTTTTAAGGGTTTCGGTGTTTCGCCTTCGCGTCGAATAAATCCTTTTTTGGCAACGGTTTTTTTTTTGTAAATTTAAGTATCAAGCAATCTTATCTCTGTGTGAGTAGTTTTTGATTGATTTCAAATTCAATTTGACACTCCAAGCTAAAATCGTCATAACTCTTTTTATATATAACCGATAACCGAACATAATATACACAGCAAGAAAAATTCGTGTAATTTTAGACCGAAAACGATGCACGAAAACGGAACATCGATTTTGATGTAAAATTCTATCACGGTGTATTTTTTTCAAGAATGTAATTTTTGAGGCGTGTAAATTTAGATCGAAAACAATGCACGAAATCGGACGACGAAAGCCGTCGCGTAAAAATAGACGGGGATGTATATTTTAAGATTTATTCTCGTAAATATTAGAAATCTTTGCTAAATATTCAGGTTTTGCTGTTGTCTATGAATGAATACGCTGCTTGTAAAATTTTAATTTCGCATATATTTCCAAAAAAACCTAAAAGATATACACCTTCACGCACAGCGTCAGCCTGGTATTTTTGTTTCATCCGATGATTCCCAGCACGGTGATGTTGAACAGATGGCCGTCACCAGGATCCTCGATTCGTCCCAGAACACCATTATTTTTCGGTCCGCGTCACCTCCGCCTGACGGAAATTTCTCCGAAAAATCACTGCCACTGCGAAAATTCTGATCTTGCTGCAATGGAGAGAAAATTGATTAATTCCAACAGCATTCTTTTTTCAATATGACATTATTTTGAACCTACCAGCTTTTGAAGGATTATGGAAATGCTAGAGCTACGCCTACGACTCGTTTTCGAATAATTTTCTTACTTGTTTACTTTGTATCTGACGCGCGCCACACAAGTTGCACATTTTCATTTAATTTTAAATCAAACATACAATTTTACACTGTTTGTGATATAAAATTCATTGACCGCTTGATTTTTACATCACGGAATGTAAAATTATAGCAAAACAATGTATTTCTATTCACTTTTTGAAAAAAGACTAAAATTACATCAAAAGGAGTTGGAAATTACATCGTCTTTGATTTACACTTGTAAAAAATTAGACTACTCGTGTTTTAGATTCCGTATACTTTTAGAAATTTTTTGCTGTGTATAGCTAAAGCTTCTATTTTTCTCGTTATTCAGCTTGAAAGAAAAAAAATTCGAAAAACATGCCACAGGAAAACTGCTGTAGTTCATATATTACACGTCCAAAAAAATATTTGCCTTATGCATATGAAAGCTGAAGTTAATGTCTACATCATGAAGTCAAGAAATATTTTTTAATTTTTTTTAATGAAATGGTCACAAAAAGTTCAAAAAGTGGTCTAAAAAACCTACTTTTCATTAGATTGCTAGTAAAAACTGTTTGAGCGGTGGTAGAGCTTTTGTAAAAATATCAATACAAATTTTATTCTAATTCTGACATTTTGTTATCTTTAGATTTTTGATGCAACAAAACTTGAATTGACTGGAATTTTTCAATGTTGACTACTTTACGCGATTTTTTCACAAGTTGAAATTTCATCTGTTTTTGTGGTCCACCGTCAGGTTGTACCCGGATTTTCAGTGCTTTTACTATGCTTGGATCAATAAAAAGTATATTCATTGGAAAGCTAATTTGATATACATTCTACAGAGGTGCAACAATTCACGCTGTGAGATTTCACAAAAATATGAAAATTATAAACGTAAAATCATTCCTGAATTTCTAGAACCACAAGCAGCGCGTCCAGCAAAACGTGTTTGTTTGCTCTCCGAGTACACTGTAAATTTTTGGCTCGATTTCCAGAAAAAAAAATTGCTGGAAACGTTCAGCAATTCAAATTTTTGCTGGAAACCAGCAATCGGTTTTCGAATTGCTGGATTTTTCAGCATTCAGTTGTGTTCTTGTCATTTTTGCTGAAAAATCAGCAATCGGTTTTCGAATTGCTGGACTTTCCCGCAATTGATCTAGTTTGCTGGAAAATCAGCAATCGAGTTGTCAATTTGGAGTTTGTTTTTGTTTCAGGGTGGCCAGCGAGTTTCCATTTTCAAATTCCCGGTTTTTTCCCGGTTTTCCCGATTGAAATTTTATGATTTTCCCTGTTTCAGAATGCGCAAATAAATATGTCCATCAGGTTTTTTAACCAAAAATTAAGATATGTTTATTCAAGTTGAACGTAAAAGTATGAAATGACCTATGTTTTTAGTTTAATCTTGAAACTCAAAGGTTATTCAAATTACAGGAAATGGTAGGTAGGAAACACGGTAAGAAAATAATGCTAGTTGTCCTAACCTTAACCGAAAATTGTTACCTTCTTTTCAGTCATTTACACGATCTTCGCTTATAAGGGAAAAAGCTTCATGTTTATTATTTGCATGAGATAAATGCCATGTATATAATACTTTTAAAATTTCAAGTTGAAATACTGAATTTTACTATTGAAATCTACTGATTGCTATAACGATATTTTACTTCTAAAGTTCTTAAAACACATTCCGATAAACCTTATTCATGCTAAGCCAAAAATTTTATTTGAAAACCGTTTCATATTGGAATCATGTTTTTGATTGGATATAATTGAAAAAAAAAATTAGAAAACGCTGAGTTCTAGATAATGGTTAATTTATCTAAACTTTAAGTCCTGAAAAATCTACTAGTTAATGCGAAACATGTAAACAAGATTCATATAAAGCTTAGTATCTTGTTACATCTTCTGCCTTCTGTGCGTTTATCAGTTGACCGAATAAAATGGTGGTATGTTTCTGACATTTTTTCTGCATGGGACAATTCCCGATTTTAAAAAGTCATAATTGAGCTAAATTATAAGAAAATGTGTTCGAAACCAAATAAGATTAGTACTTCGAGGCTATGTCGTTTCTCAGCAAATTGATGTTTGATTATTGAACTTACGTTTTAAATGTTTTAATTGAGTTTGAAATATAGTTATGATTAGTTTTTTTTTTTTTTAAAGGTAAAACTCAATTTAAAATATGTAAAGTCACGTCAAAAAAATCTCATTGGTAATTATTTTTTAAAATCACATTCAAGATCTTTGTAAAAAATAGCTTTTCAGAAAACCATTCGACCGAGTTAGGTCTTCATGGATGAATTACTGAACTTATATCTCTCTTTTAACGTTCTATTAACACTCAAATTTTTGCATCAAATTTATTTGATTTCCCAAAGTTATTTCGACTAACAGCTTAAATGTGTTTGTTAGGTTTTTGTTAATTTTTCTCAAGCTTCGTTTCAGCATGACGTTTTTTTCTGAAAAAAATGAGCTCCTGGTACAAATTCGAACATCATCGATTCTGGATTAGTGTATAATAATCTCAATAATAAAATAGATGTCAGGATTAAATCTTAGTTTTCGAAATGTGGATTCAATCGAAAACTGTCGGATTACAACGTATGAATTCACATCAGAACTATAAAGTCGCAGCATTTAGAAATTTTGTATATTTCTTTAACTTTTTTCTTAATGCAGGTTTTGAAGGTATATGTTTTCAAGATATTCACAAAGAAAGTGCACACTTTAAATGTTAACGTATTACATCTTAACAGTTGTGAAATGTTTATTTTACTTAAAAACTTTTTTTTATTCACTGCAGTGCACAATGTGCGTGATTCTAAGATGTTCCTTTGCTCGACAAATGTATGCGCTGAGTTCGAAAATCATTTTTTTTTTTCGTATATACCCAGCTGTTCCCTCGTGAATATAAAATTCCGACATTTCCCCGCTCTTCATGAATGGCTAACAATCCTGAAATAAATGACAATAAATTGTAAAGTTTCTGAGAAAAAGTTACGTCATTATGAAATTAATAAATTTAAGGATTTAATATGTTTTTATATAAAGAAACATAATGCATAAATAATTTTCCCGGTTTTGATTTGAAATTCCCGGTTTTTTCCCGGTTTTCCCGGTCCTATTTTCAATTCCCGGTTTTTTCTCGGTTTTCCCGGTTCGCTGGCCACCCTGTTGTTTCGTATATACGCTGAAGCAAGGTGAGATTCTATTTTACGAATTTTGGTTAAATTAACATAATTATTTTATTTTCCTCTATATTCTAGCAACCAGATAACAAGTCAAGGGTGAGTTTTTCTTAGACAGATAGATATTCTCTAAAATATTCTTATCAAAACTATTTTTACAGGTGGCGGATGATCAACACTTTGCCACAAAGCTGCCAGCCCTGAGCCAGATTTATAGAATATTTTTAAAAATATCGTGTTTCTGGAAATAAATGTATCCCTTTATGGAAAAATGGGAGGAAATAATTGTTTTTATTGCTTATTATATGCACAGCCAGTAATCAAAATTTAATTTTGAAATAAAATATAAATTTGATACTAAATACAGCCGGTTGTGTTGAAAGAAACAGCTGGTTTCCAGCAATCTGGGTTGCTGATTTTCCAGCAATTTGAATTGCTGGAAACCAGCATTAACGTTTGCTGTTTTTTTCCAGCAATTTAAATTGCTGGAAAAAACAGCAAACATTAATGCTGGTTTCCAGCAATTCAAATTGCTGGAAAATCAGCAATCCAGATTGCTGGAAACCAGCTATTTCTTTCAACACAACCGGCTGTATTTAGTATCAAATTTATATTTCAATTCAAATTTAAATTTTGATTACTGGCTGTACATAAAATGAGCAATAAAAACAATTATTTTCTCCCAATTTTTAATAAAGGGATACATTTATTTCCAGAAACACGATTTTTTTTCAATACTCTATATATAGCATCGGCTTTGGGGAGGCAGCTTTGTGCCAAAGTGTTGATCATCCGCCACCTGTAAGAATAATTTTGATTAGAATCTTTTATAGAATATCTACCTGTCTTATAAAAACTCACCCTTGACTTGATATCTTGTTGCTAGAATATAGAGGAAAATAAAATAAATATATTAATCTAACCAAATTTCATAAAATAGAGTCTCACCTTGCTTCAGCGTACGGAAACAACAGACTCCAATTTGACAACTCGATTGCTGATTTTCCAGCAAACTAAATCAATTGCTGGAAAGTCCAGCAATTTGTAAACCGATTGCTGATTTTTCAGCAAAAATGACAAGAACACAATCGAATGCTGAAAAATCCAGCAATTCGAAAACCGATTGCTGGTTTCCAGCAAAAATTTGGATTGCTGAACGTTTCCAGCAAATTTTTTTGCTGGAAATCTAGGCAAAAATTTACAGTGTAGGTACGGTGGGTGGTGATTTGGGCAAAGAGCCAAGCCGAGAGACGAAATAATTTTATATGAAATTTGGCATGGATGTTCATTAGGACCGGGAATGATGAAAAATAATTTCAGATTTTCGGATGACCCCTTTTAAAGGGGGTCGTCCATACAAGACAAATATTGTTTCCGCGTTATTGACGTTATTTTTCGTCGGCTTGTGAGGAAATTTGGCACATGGGGGTTTTGAGAGATGAGAAATTGATTTCGGGTATTGAATTTTGGGGCAGGGGTCGGCAAAAGGGGTCGTCCATATTAACTTTCAATATTTTTGTGATATTGACGTTATTATACATTGGATTGAGATGAGAATTTGCGCAGCAAAAGGAGTCATCCATATTAAATGTTCGCTATTTTTGCTATATTGACGTTATTATACATCGGATTCCGATGAAGGGGGTCGTCCATACAAGACAAATATTGTTTTTGCGTTATTGACGTTATTTTTCTTCGGACTGTGAGGAAATTTGGTACACGTGAGTTTTGAATGACGTGCAATTGATCTCAGGTATTAACTTTTCAATACTTTTGTGATATTGACGTTATTATACATCGGATTGAGATGAAAATTTGCACATAGAAATTATTAAGGACGAACAATTCATAACAATTATCTTATTTTGGGTAAGAGGTCGGCATAAAGGGTCGTCCATATTAGCTATCACGTTTTTTTGCGATATTGACGTTATCAGCAATGGATTGGTTTGACAATTTGCACACGGGACTTTTGAGGGAAGGGCAATCGATTTTAGAGATCAAAGTTCCGAAAAGAGGCCACCGATCTGCAACGACCAAGTCGAAATTTATACACGGTTTATTAGGGTTGTGACGATCAATTGATTTCAATTCAGTGATTTCAATATTTGTATCAAACGACAAAAAAGGGGGTCTAATTAACTGTCAAATTTGCTTTGCAATAATTACCATCAAGACGCCATTCACCGCCCAGGCACCATTTACCGCCCAAAATCACCCTTTTGTGTGTATTTTGGAAAAACTGGGATGTTTTCTCCAAAAATAAGACCTGTGTTCTGTGTCGGCATCATTGTTCGACCATTTCACTGAAAAAACATCACTTAATTATGCTAACTATAGCCAGAAATAAAATATTTTGTTTTGCGTTTCCGGTCAAATTATTGAATTCGACGCCTGTTAGCGAACTAAGCATTACTGTGCTCCTAGGGCAAAAAGGTTTTTTGTTTACTAGATAGTACCTATTGGACCTAAAATCGTCTTGAAACGATAGTTTTATTTTCGTAGAATAGATTTGCATCAAAAAATTTTCAATTTTTTCAATAGTTGTGGTTTTTTGAAGCGCTTAGTGATGGGCGGTAATTGGTGTATAAAAAAAAGTGTGGGTTCCTAATGACCGGTCACGCACAATTTCTTTGTTTTTACGGCATGTATTGTGTCAAATGTGTAAATTGTAAGAAGTATTTAGTTTGATTATGTTCGAAAATGATGTTTTATCGCTGAAAGTAACCGGTTACTTGAGGTTGTTTGCCGGGAATCATCATTTTGTCAGTCATCGCACTTTGTTAAAATTTGTACTAAATTTGCGGAAAAAATTTCCCAAAATGTATTCTCTAAAGAGCCAAAATATGGTTTTGACAGTTCGTTGTATGGAAAATACTAAAAAGAACAGTTTCCGTGTTGTTTAGATAGTTTCCACAGCATTCCACTAATTTTTTTATTTAAAGTAGAGCAGTTTTGGGATGTATTGGAAAAGAAAGCGAATAAAAATCTGCCGTCGTTTTTTTATTACACATGTTTGAAGTTGAAAAACCGCTTAACTGGGCGGTGAATGGCGTCTTGATGGTACTTGAGATTGTATCGCATCGAAACAAAAATTCATAAACGGCAAGCAAACGACAGAAAAAGTGAACTTACATATAACGTGTTCAACATTTTTGCAATTATTGCTTAAAAATGCATTCAAAATTGCAACTGTAAAATGCCTTACTAATAGTACCATGAACTTTTGCTCTCAAAATTTAAGACGGTTCGAGGAATACAGTAACGTATTGAACTAAGAAAACACTAATTTGTTTGAAATTTTCTGAGAAATCAAAGATAAAATCCATCGTCCCATATTTTGTTTTAAATATCCTGGCAAGTCCGGATAAACCCGGGCAATCTGTCGTAAGCTTATTTTAAAAGCAAGTTCTATTTGTTTGTAGTATTCTATAGGCTCAGCTGTCCTAAGACCTAGAAAGCTAAAATTTGGCACGGGTATCCATTAGAATGAAGAATAATAATAAATGTTTTCCGATTTTAAGATGACCTCTTTTGAAGGTATTCGTCCATAGAAACTGAATACTGATTTATCGATATTTTTATGATTATGGCTTAATCGGTGTCAAATTAAGGGAAATTGGTCGACAAAAGGGGTGGATGTAACCATTATTTGTCGTGTTTATGCATAGAATTGAGACATGGAGGTTTTAATGGACGTTCAATCGATTCCAGGTATTCAATTATAAGTCACGGGTCAGCATAATTGGTCTTCCATGTTAACACACTACGGACCGCGAAAAAATCATAGCCCAAAAACACCACACTTCGGCATTCATTAGCTTAGAAACCACTGGACCCAATTCTACAAATATGTAGCTTTAAGTAACCGAAAGTGTTGTGTTTAATTTTGTAGAATTTAGTATTTTTGTGCCGTTTAAACAGCTGTGGGAAGCCGACGCTGAAAAGGAAATTACTTAGTTGGTAAGATAAGAGGAAGATAGTTTTATCATAAAATTCACAGCATTCGAGTTGTGCTTCTTAGTGTCACACACCAGCTTAAAGCTAAAAACGAGATAAGGTACACCGGGGTAAGTGGGGACGGTGGCTATTAAAACAATACTGTCAATTATTTTTTCAAACTTTTAATGCAGAATGTTAAAATTACTTGTAATCTATCCAATAACTGTAAAAGAAATACGGTTCCGCCAATAAAGGATGTTTACGGTGACTTTTCGTTAATTTTCTATTTTTGACTAAGATGTGGAGTTGATGTGCATCTTTTTCAACCGCAAATTTCTCGTAAACTAGCTATTATTTTTTATTATATTTTTTCAATTTTATCTCCTTCATTCAATACATTTTAGCTTTATTTAGCATTCGTATCATGAAAAGTTGGGAAAAGTACTTGTGTTTTCTGGAATAAGCATATATTTTCGATAAAATCGGATCTCGTGTGTTGCAACATAAATTACACACAATTATCACTACAATGAACTTTTTTCAAAATTTTGGACGGTTCGAGCAATAAAGTAACGTATTCAACCAGGAAAACACAAATTTGTTGAAAGTTTCCTGAGAAATCAAAGGGAAAATCTACCGTCTCCACTTACCCCACAAAGAAGGGTAAGTGAAGACACCAGTAGTCCATAACAATTCACGTGATAACTTTTTTCGCTTTTCGTCAATCAAGCTCATCTCTTCAGCTTTTGTAAACAACATGTTCTGCATCACATTGAATGCGATTTTATCAAAATTGATCCACTGCTGATTTTTCAATGATTTTTTAAAGTTGAACTATACGAAAAACCGTCCCCACTTACCCCGGTGTACCTTATCTGGTATTTGGCACTGTGCTCGCGATATTGTCGTTTTTATGCATTAGGTTGAGATGAAGATTTACACATGGGAGTTTTGTAGTGTTTCGGCCGGTTTCGTAGTGACCGGCAATTAATTTCCTATGTTGTAATCCATATTGATTGTTTACTGTTTTAACGATATTGTCGTGATATGTTGAACTGTGATGAAAATTTATACCCGTGAGTTTTGAAGAACGGGTAGATTTAAGGCATACAATTTTGGGCTTGAGATCAACCAAAAGGGGTCGTTCATATAAATTGTTTATTGGTTTTGCGATAGTGACCTGAGGATCCTAAATGCTGAACGAAAACGATTAACTTCTCTATACATTTTGCAGTACGGAATTTGCTTTGCCTCAAGGTTCACAAGAAAAAGCAAGAAATATCTCCACATATTATTAAAAGCTCCAACCATAAAACGCGTCTTCCTAAACGATTACTGTGTATTATTATCCTCGAAAACGGAATGGTATTTTCAATGTGAACGACTTAATATAGATACGGTAGTACCCACTTTCTAACCCTGTGGGGCTAACGATAGAGAAAATAAAGGTTGAAACAAAAAATACTTACGACTCCGCTCTAGTATATATCCCGTTATCCACAGTCGGTTGTTCCTTATCCTTTCTATTTATTTGCGGGGATTGTCCTTTCCGTTTGTTCACACTCACTGCGCCCACTGTTTCATGGGAATATCATTTACGGCTTGCTTGCTCTCCGCAAAACCCCTAGTCATTGTTTTCACTTTTCCCTCCCCGAACCGCACAACACCTAGCAGCTGTTCGGTGTCTGGTTTATTTTCTTCTTTCTTCACTAGAATTCTTGGTTCGAAACGATGGAACTAAACGTAACTCCCTTCACAGGGTCACACTACTTGAGCCACGAATGTTGCAGGCTTTCCGATGCCGTGGCTCGCATCTTGGGATCGTAGTTCAGCATCGGCGTTAGGAAATCACTAAATTCGATCGCATCCTCTAAGTTCCACTCGTACTTCTCCCGAAGGACCTCGACTAGGCCCCACGGTTTCAGACCCGTGATGTTCCGAAGTTCGCCCTTAGAATTGAAGGCGTGGTTTGACATCCGACCGGAAAGAGCGATTCGTTTGGGAATGGGACCCAGCAGCTCGATGATGTGGGCAATGTGATCATCATCCCGGCAATAGTTATCCCCGGAGTGCGGCTCGAACAGATAATCCCCGGTGGCCAGCTCAAAGGCCATACACGCGGTGCTCCAGATGTCAGCCGAACAGTTATATCCGGCCCCGATGATGACCTCCAGGGAGCGATACTGACGCGTTTGGATGTCTTCGGTGAAATGTTTGTCCACCCAGCAGGCGTTCCCCAGGTCGGCAATTTTGACTTCAAAGTCGCAAATCTCAAAGGCCGGATCTTTACGTTCTTTCACACGGGATAGGATTTGGCGCATGGAGTCACTGATGGTGAGTTTGTTGGCGGAGGAGGCGGGAGATTTGTTGGTATTTTGAGATGCGGAGGAGGATGCAGTGGGAAGTGAGGAGGAGGAAGCTTTCTCGGCCGTCGAATCGTCGTTGTTATTGGACGCCGACTTGTCGGGGCTAGATGATGGGTTGGGAGAAATGTCACCGGCAGTGGGGGATGTTAGTTGTTTTTTGCTAGAGGTTGGTGAGGTTGGGCTTGGGACATCATCGTCATCTCCTGAAGATCCGGATCCGGACCGATTGTCGCAATTCAACAGTAACCGAGGACTTTCGGGAGAAGCAACAGGAGATTCGCTTTCGGTTTCGTGGTCCATTTTCTTGGCGAGAGGACTGGTCGGTTCGGCTTCGCCGTTTTCGACGGTTCCAAATTCCAACTTTTGTATGTGTTCCATCTGTTGCCGAATAAGTTCCGATTGCATTTTGGCCTTTTTCTTCAATTTCTTTTTCTTGGTTTTGCTCATGTTTTGATTGATTGGCTGTTCCTGAAACTGAGCAGGGGCGGTTGAAATCAGTGAATATGGCAAACGGCAGCCCATTGTATGCATTTCCGTAGCTTCGAAGGCCAACTTGCGAATGTAAGATTCGTCAACGCAGATCAGCACATTCTCCGGTTTGATATCCGTATGGATCACGTTGCATTTCGTATGCAGGTAATCCAACCCCTCCAGGACCTGCCGGATGATCGACTTCACATTGGGCAACGGGATACCCCGATAGTTGCTTTTCAAAATCAGCTTCAGCAAGTTGTGTCCCAAAACTTCGAACACCATACAAATGTGGGTTCCATTGACACCGGTTATCCGGAAGTCGTTCAACAGCTGCACGGTTTTGTTTCGCTTGGGATCTGCTGGGTCAGCATTCCGTATCGATTTTAAAATCTGAATCTCGTCCTTGGCTGTATCGGTAAAATGCTGAGCCGATTTGACGATCTTCAATGCAACGTAGCGCTTCTCTTCCAAGTCCCAACTGAGCCATACGGTCGAAAAATGTCCCCAGCCCAGCTTCCGGATGACGTGATACCGTTGCAGAAAAAGATCCCCCAGCTTTACCGGGTGATACCCTCCTCGGCAGTAATCTTCCCGACATTCTTGCTCCTCTTCCCGCTCGTCACTACTATAGCCAGTGGCGTCCTCGTCCAAGGCCTGTTGTTCCTGGTCGTCCAGCGATTCATTAGAACTCCAGCGTTCCAGTTGACGCTGTGTCTGCTTCTTCTTCTGCTGCTGTTGTTGTTGCTGCTGGTTTCCCTGCGGTAGTTGCAGACTATCATCTTCAGCCGGAACCGGATTCATTTCATTATCGGGAGAAATGGACCCGCGATTCTGGTTCTGCTGCTGCTGGGCCACCTGTGCCGCTTGCTGCTTCGCCTTTCTCTTAGCTGCCTTATGACGCTTCTTTTTCGCCTGAATCGTTAATACGTGCCGATTGGTGTCGTGCTTGTTGTTCATCTTCCGCCTTCCACCGTTGTCGTCTTGAATTTGTTTTCTGTTAGCTGAACTCCCGCGATACGTACCACGCCACACTAGTCGGTGTTCCAAATTCTTTCAATGTCCGTTGACCGGAAGTTCCCAAAAAAGGTCGTCAACTCCAAGCTTATTTTCTATTGTTTCCCTTTTTGGCCTTATGCAATTCCGTCTAGCATTCGTACCGAACCCAACGCCAAAACCAGCTAACAACTAAAAGCAAACAAAACAAAAATAAAACTCTGCCCTACTGGAACACCTTTATTGGCCCTGTGGCCACAATCTATTCACCTGAACCGAAAAAATTTGCTTCAAAAACCAAAGAATGGAAACCGATCACAGCAATCGTCCGGAATTTTCTTCTGCTTTCCTTTCGCCGTCGCTCTTCTTTGCTTTTTCACTTAAAAAAAACCAACAAGTAAAAGAAGATTGTGGTTTGCTATTTTTGACAGTTCTCCACACACTGGCGGGCAACTCTCCACACCAACACCAACGAACCGAAAGAAAAAAAAACTAAAAAGAAAAATCTTCGCGTTAAATTTTTGCACTTGCTGCTGATGTGCTTTTCGACCACCTTTCAGCAAAAATTTTCAAACCACCAGCAAATCAACTCGAAATCGGCGTTCACGACTTTCAAACGCGCACGTATCGCTAGCAACCAAAACGTCCAACAGAAAATCGATTAAAATGCTGATTTTACGGTGAAACCGCGACCAAAAACGAAAAAAAAACCATTACCGTCGTCCGCACACGCAATTTTCTACTCTGTTCTACAGGCGCGATGATGGGCTGATGGGTTTTTCTCCTGATTCTCGCACCCGTCCGTACGGGAATAAAGAAAGCGAAAAGGACGCAAAGAAAACTGACGTCTCCGCGACGCTAGCTGCTACGCAAGTGTGACCGAGACGAAAAGAAAAAAGCATGAGGTATAGGCGAGTTGGCGAGAGCGAGATGGCATAACCCGCATGCGATTTTGTGGCTGACGGGCTTAAAATCTCTACACAAACAAATATGGCGCGGTTAAAAATTAATCGATCAAGTTTAATCCGTCAAAGCCAAGACATAAACCTCATTGTAGTAACGAAAATTGGAAGCGATTGTACGAGAGTATGGGGTTTATAGATATTTGATGAAATATTTTTGACAGAAATGGCTCTGTGAGCACCCATACGTATGGTCCAAAAAGCCGGATTAGAACCATATCCCTACCATAGTCTAAACAGCCGGTTTAGACCAAGATTCTGACTAAAAAAAACGTCCCGTATTGATGAGCCAAATTTGACGTTCGAACGATTTTCGTCTTTTTGTTCAGTCTAAATGGTCTAAGAGCACCTGTATCCGTGGTCCAAACAGCCGGTTTAGACCCAAATTCCGACCCGAGCAACCGCACTGGTGATCCATTATACCAGTTTCAACTCAACTTTTTTAGAGCTGGTATAAGGATTGATCCAAAACTGATGAGATTTGGATCCAATTTGACGCAGTTCTAAACCGTTTGACAGTTAATTAGTGGTATGAATAAGATTTAGCAATTGCTTCGGCAGCTTTTACTTAGCTCGAAATCAAGCAAAGCAAAAGCCCAAAGCATTTGCTTAGTTTGGTATGAATAAACATTTGCTTAGCGGATGTGTACTAAAGTCTTAGAACATAGCTTTTGCTTCGAAAAATAGAGCTATCCAACCAGCAGAATCTGAAGTTTTCTCAAGTTAAATGAAAGAAGACGATCAGAAAATTTAAAAGTCCGGCTAAAATAGCCATGAAGTCGACGGGGCGCATGGTGGGTGTAAGAACGACCGGAAATTTTTTGGTTATTGCGTGCTCGTATGTTGATGTTTAAAGAAAAATGAATACATATTCGAATATAGTCAAACAACAAATAGCCTAACTTTAACATTTATCATAGCTCTCCCACACGTATTCGGATCGGGATAATCCGATGTATAAAAAAATAGGTAATAGGCGCGCATCTTAATTTAATTTTTTTTTTAAATCTTAGAATTATAAAAAAAAAATCATATAAATATGGAAGTCTGAATTATGTTTTAAATTATTACAATTTTCTTTCAACTTCAAGCCGATTGGGACTTCTTCCACTATAGCCGGAATTTTTAATTTAAAATATTTACTGATTGATTTGTTAAGTTTCATCTTAGACGAATCAATTCATACAACGACAGGAATAGGAAAAAAAAGCTGGATTATCACTCCGACTTTTCTTTATACATGTTGAAAATGCCTTTTTGAATTGTTTTGAAGTGTAATATTGCTTATTTAATAAATTCATGACATTGCTAAAGAATTTTTTATTGGAAAAGTCTGCTACCGAGCATGCTTAGAAAATAAAGCAATTGCTAGGAGATTTGTCGAGCGATTACTTCAGATTTGGGCTTTATTCATACCAAATTAGCTTGTTCTAAAAGTAAAAGCTCCTGACAGAGAAAACAGCTGTCAAAAAAAACTTTATTCATATCAACCGAAGCAATTGCTTTAAGCGACTGCTCGACTGCTCGATTTAGTTTAGCAAAAGCTATTGCTAGGTTTTTTTCATACCACCTAATGGAACACGAGTGCAGTTGCCAGTTTTTTCATTGGATCGGATCTAATTTCTTTGGTTCAATTCTTGTATAAATTAGACCCAAGAATAGACCACAAATACAGATGCTCTAAATACCCCGCCTGGATTCGCATTGGGGGTCCATTATACCAGTTCCAAAGCAACTTTTTTAGAACTGTTATAAGAATTGGTCCAAAAGTGATGAGATTTGGATGAAATTAGACACTGTTCTAAACCGTTTGACAGTTCATAGAACACAAGTGGGTGTAGGAAATAAGATGAGGAGTTGCCATTTTTCCACTGGAATAGTGCATCTGTATCTGTGGTCCAAACAGCCGGTTTAGATCCAAATTCAGTCCAAAGCAACCGCACTGGTGGTCAAACAGTTTAGAACTCCGTCAAATTGGACCTACACAGAAAAAAAATCTGAATCCTTAACAACACTGAAATTGGAAATCTTTAATGTTACATGACATAGAACGCGATTTATTAATGTAAATTTACAGATTAAAACAAGATTGAATCCTTAACAGCACTGAATTCTAATGGCATAAATATTAATTGACACGGAACGCGATTATTTGATGGAAATTTACATCGCATATGATGTAAATAAAAAGAAGCATCACATATGATGGAATTTTCAGTGCGAATTGAATATTACACGTCTTAAATATTTTACATGTCATTCAAATTCCACACGCCTGTAGATGTTTACAGGCGTGTAATATTCAACTCGCACTGAAAATTCCGTCATATGTGATGCTTCTTTTTATTTACATCATATGTGATGTAATTTTACAACTTTTTTCTGGTCACACAGAATTCTTAACAGCACTGAAATAGAAATTTCTTAAAATTACACGACATGGAATGTTATACACACTACGAAAAAAATCTGTAAAATCACATCACATGTGATGTAAATAAAAAGAAGCATCATATATGACGGAATTTTCAGTGCTAGTTGAAAATTACACGCCAGTAAAATTTTGCTACGTGTAAAATAAAAGGGATGTAAAATTTTGCAACGTGTAAAATCAAAATGATGTAAATTATAAAATCACTGAATACTGGAATAAAAACTTTCCAATTGGAATTTGTTTTATTTAATTAATCTTTAATATGATTCAATAATGGAATTTTCTCATTTCCTAATAAAAAATAAAATCTTTCTATAATTAATATAATTCATTTTATTAAACGGCAAAATTTTTTTATCTCACAAATTTGGTTTGTCTTTAGGAGTTACATCCATACTTTTATTTTCTTCCCCGAAGTACCGGATCCTAAATTTAATAACGTGGAGCCACTTCCAGATCCGCATCAAAGATCTCCAGCAACCAGCAAGATCGATTAACTCACTCGCGGGAAGACTGCTAAAATATTATATATGGTGCACGACTTGACTAAACACTTTGTTGACATTTGTGTGTGCCTGTTTTTGACAGTCTGTATTTTTACATGACATAAACGCGTTCAGTGTTTTAAAATATTCATTGAATATTAATTCAATGTCCTATAACATTCCATGTCGTGTAATTTTAAGAAATTTCTATTTCAGTGCTGTTAAGAATTCTGTGTGACCAGAAAAAAGTTGTAAAATTACATCACATATGATGTAAATAAAAAGAAGCATCACATATGACGGAATTTTCAGTGCGAGTTGAATATTACACGCCTGTAAACATCTACAGGCGTGTGGAATTTGAAAGACATGTAAAATATTTAAGACGTGTAATATTCAATTCGCACTGAAAATTCCATCATATGTGATGCTTCTTTTTATTTACATCATATGCGATGTAAATTTCCATCAAATAATCGCGTTCCGTGTCAATTAATATTTATGCCATTAGAATTCAGTGCTGTTAAGGATTCAATCTTGTTTTAATCTGTAAATTTACATTAATAAATCGCGTTCTATGTCATGTAACATTAAAGATTTCCAATTTCAGTGTTGTTAAGGATTCAGATTTTTTTTCTGTGTAGGACATTGAATTAATATTCAATGAATATTTTAAAACACTGAACGCGTTTATGTCATGTAAAAATACAGACTGTCAAAAACAGGCACACACAAATGTCAACAAAGTGTTTAGTCAAGTCGTGCACCATATATAATATTTTAGCAGTCTTCCCGCGAGTGAGTTAATCGATCTTGCTGGTTGCTGGAGATCTTTGATGCGGATCTGGAAGTGGCTCCACGTTATTAAATTTAGGATCCGGTACTTCGGGGAAGAAAATAAAAGTATGGATGTAACTCCTAAAGACAAACCAAATTTGTGAGATAAAAAAATTTTGCCGTTTAATAAAATGAATTATATTAATTATAGAAAGATTTTATTTTTTATTAGGAAATGAGAAAATTCCATTATTGAATCATATTAAAGATTAATTAAATAAAACAAATTCCAATTGGAAAGTTTTTATTCCAGTATTCAGTGATTTTATAATTTACATCATTTTGATTTTACACGTTGCAAAATTTTACATCCCTTTTATTTTACACGTAGCAAAATTTTACTGGCGTGTAATTTTCAACTAGCACTGAAAATTCCGTCATATATGATGCTTCTTTTTATTTACATCACATGTGATGTGATTTTACAGATTTTTTTCGTAGTGTGTAAGAGCATCTGTATCCGTGGTCCATTCAAGAAAAAATCGTGTAAATTTAGATCGAAAACGATGCACGAAAACGGAACATCGATTTTGATATAAAATTCTACCACGTTGTATTTTTCTCAACAATGTAATTTTTGAGGCGTGTAAATTTAGATCGAAAACAATGCACGCAAACGGATGACATAAACCGTCGTGTAAAAATACACAATGATGTAAATTTCAAAACATGTTACCGTTAATATTACAAATCTTTTTTAAATAATCAGTTTTTGGGTGTTGTTTATGAATAAATACGCCACATGTGTCATTTTATTTAACATATATTTCCGATACACTGCAAACTCAAAAAACATCCACCATCACTTGCAGCTGGAATTGTGGTTGTGTCCGATGATCCCCAGCAGGGCGATGTTTTGCCGATCAGCTTCAGGCATTCTTGAATCCTTCCGGAACAGCATAGTAATCGGAATCCCCTAAACATCAGAAACATTCAACATTGATTCGGCCTTTGATCCATTTATAAAACTGCAATTCCTGCAATCGAAAGAGAATTTGAAGTTCCATTTTTTTTTTTCATTTCGTCTAAAACTATAACCTACCATTTTTTAATTCAATTCTGAAAGAATTTGGTTCGGTTTTAATACAAAATTAACAGCGGAAGCGAATTTATTTTCTTTTCGCACAATAAATCACCATCTCGGATAAAAACAGAACAATTTATGCCGCGAAAAAAAGGAAAACAATGGATCTGTCGTGTTTTACATTGTTTTCGATGTAATTTTATATTGAGATATATTTTTTAGATCAGGGCGTGTAAACATACATCATACAAAATTAAGTTTATACCAACGATTCAAAAATAGATCAAAAAGAGTGTAAAATTACATCAGTTTTGAATTACACTGGTCAAAAAGTAGATCACTCGTATTTTAGATTGCATATACTTTTAGAAATTTTTTGCTGTGTGTAGTGGCTTCCTGCACTTACGGTTTGTTTTGACTTCTTTTTACATACTTTTGTGTACGATTTTCTAAGGGTGTACATTGAGCAATCCGCATACGCAAGGTTGAGTGTTTCGAAATGACCATGTTTTTGTCAAAAATAAATCGATTAAAAGTTGCGCTTTTCATCGAGTTTGAAGAGTTCGTCGACCATCATCGCCATTCTCGAGAAAAGGATTGGCCTCTGGAGCATTTCACGCATATTTTCGGGATAAATTCACATTTTTCAGCTACTATTCCTTATTTTAAGAGTTTTCCGGTAGGGTTCCGTAGTGCGGGAGTGAAATTTCGGTTGAAACAAACGGAAGTGCAGTGAAAATGTGGTGAAAAGCTTATGAATTGTTGGAGGGTAGAGAAAAAAGAAGAGCAAGAAGATTGTGTACGTGTATCTTGTGTGCAGTGAAAAGGTGTCCAAGAAGAAAGAAAAAAAAAGATTGAAATACCAGCTTAACCGGAAGTGACCCGTTTCTTGAAAAATGAGCTACTCCAGGAGCCAATATTATGAGGTAATTACAGATTCTGGCGTTTTCTTAGGGGCCAAATTCCTAATGCATCCTATTTTATTTCAGCGCTCGCGATCGAGAAGCCGGGACCGGAAATATCGCCGGGAGTATCGAGAAAACGGAGACAGGTCAGTTTATATCAACAGTATCTTAGAATGTTATGCATAGG
This sequence comes from Uranotaenia lowii, assembly GCF_029784155.1. Classification (NCBI taxonomy): domain Eukaryota; kingdom Metazoa; phylum Arthropoda; class Insecta; order Diptera; family Culicidae; genus Uranotaenia; species Uranotaenia lowii. The sequence continues at coordinate 72,696,761 of NC_073693.1, read as the reverse complement.
CCAACAATGTTAAATATTTTATTTCCTTCTAGATATTCATATCCGGCACCGGAGTACGGTGCTGCCGAGAGTAGCTACGATCGGCGGAAGATTCGCTCGTCGAAGGCTCCGGTTCCCCCGGGCACGTACGCCAGCAGTGGTGGCCATCGAAGCTCCAGCAGCACCGGTGCCAGTCACTACCGCGAATCGTACCGGGAGCAGTCTTCCTCTTCCTACAAATCGGCACACTATGGTGGTGCTGAGCCGAGCAGTTCCGGCGGCGGAAAGATCGTGCTTGCCGTGTTCAATTTGAGCGTTTACACAACCGAACCGGAACTGTACGACATTTTCTCCAAGTTCGGCCCTATTAAGAAGGCCACCGTGGTGCTCGATGCTAAGGTAGAGAAAAGCGCCGTTATTCTGCGGTGATGTCATTGAATATCAGCTACTTTTATAGCGTATTTGAAAATCTGAAACTGCTGTGGTGTCCCATCATGTCTACAAAAGACAGCTTTTCGAGAAAAATATTTAGGAAAGCTGTCCATGGTTATATGGGTACAGTAAAAAAACGTAACGTTTACTGGAGAAAAAAGGAAGAAACGTGTCAAGTATTGCGTTTCTTTAAAGGCTCTACCGGACATTTACTTTCTATCAATTCGTCTTAACTGGGTGAAACTTTTTGCAACTAGTAAGTGGAAACTGTTCCAAGAAGTATTTTATGATGGTTATTTGATGGTTAATACTGGAAGTTTTCATCACAAGCTATGAGAAGAAGGCTTTTTCACAAAATGGTTGTAATGATGTGACATGCCTGATTTTTCAATCGTCTAAATTTTGATGAGAAAATTTTAAAATGAGACCCTTACAAAAAGTTTATTTTTCGATTATTGGTTAATCAGGTGTGTACGAATAAATTGTTTCCCTGCAGTGTTTTGGAAAGAAAAATCTTGTGCCAACGTACAGGTTCAACAGGATGTGCTGGTGTGGATAAAGTATCCTTTTGAAGAAAACTGATATTTGTCCTGAAGAATACACTGGTCTCAACAAGAAACCCGAAGAAGACGGATGCGTTGAAGATTCTTGTAAAATCACTAGAAGATACCGATGAAAAAAGAAGAAAAAACCCGAGCTTTGAGAAGATACTAGGAAGATTGCACGGCAGAAGATTAAGGAAACGGAAGATTCCAGTCCGAAGAAGTTCTCGCTAGAAAGAAGAATATTAAGCCGGAAATAAATTTTGAGAAGAATCCAAAAGCATGCGATAAAATCGCGAAGAGCCGTACACAATCAGAAGATTTGGTGGGATCCCTTCATTTCTTCTCGAAGAAGATAACGCATCCACAACCGGAAGAAACGGATCGGAAATGGTCAACGAAAAAAAAATGCCGATGCCAGGGTTTGGTTCACCCGTCCATCCCGTCCGTCTGCTCCTTGTAAGCATGCACTGGTCTGCCTTTGAAGGATGGCTTCTCACTATGGTAAAAGGTTGTATAAATTCCCCAAAACTTGTAAATTTGTTACAGGTAAAGTCTTGCGTATTGCATTCTGACGATGTAGGTTTTTTTTAATCTTCCAAAAAATCTACTACCAAAGACATTCACCCTCGTAACTTTTGTCCATTTGCTTCGCTGTCTGATTTAGCTCTATCCTGAAACATTATAGCTAGTTGATATTATCATGGTGACAAGTGAGCTCTCATCTCAATTTAAAAGTTGCCTGAAAGCCTTTCAATGTGCTGATGGCTGACCAAATAAAACCAAACAGTTTCAAAGTTCATATGGGAAGCAACGTATAAATGTGCATTTAAAGCAGGTGAAGTTGTTTTGCTTAATAAATACAGTTTTGTTTTTTATTTCGGTTGAAATGATCGAATTCAAAAAGTTAAAAAATTTGAACGTTCGTAGCTTTTTTTAACACGAACCACACGACCAAAAGTGAAACTTTTCTTCATCTTGAGACTCGAACAATTCACACATGTTTAACAATCTTCTTGGTTTTATACTTAATAATCTTTCTTTGAAATCTTTTTCTTAAACCGCTTATTAGAAGGGTTCTCTACTTTTGTAAGCGTTTTATAAGTAAACGAACATAAAGAGGTTTGTCCCGAAGCATCAGAGTGAGTGCAGGTAATAAAACTTTGACTAACTTGGGCTGTATAGTTCTATACTCGAATAGAACAGATTTGTAGTTAATGTTTATGACATTAGTTTTTAACACTAATCAGCCTTGTTTTTAAAGCCAAAATGTTGCATCTATACAGTACCGTAAACAATTTTATGGGCATCACTCACAGATCTTCACTTTTGAACAACTTTTTACTTCGGTGATAGCTTTCTTTAGAAATTAGAGGAACCACCCTTCTAATATCTAACAAAATTTGACGATTATTGAAAATTTGAGGCCAGAGACACAGGATTTTTAGAATTTTTTTTTTTATTTCTTTTCTGACTTAGGTCAAATTAATTGTAATTTTCTCAAAAATGGCTCAACAGTAAAATTGTCTTTTTTTACTTGCTGCGTTTACATGACTTTGCCTAGGGCCAATTATGGCCCAACTTGGCTATAAAAATGTCTTAAAATTACTAAATATTCCAGAAACGGATAGTTGTAGCGCTGAAGTGGTCTAGTGGATAGGCTGGCGCGAGTCTGGTAACCCAGGCGTACTGGGTTCGATTCCCGGTATCGGCAAGAAAAACTTTTGGGTTCGAATCCCATAAGTTGCCGACAGGTGAGATGCTTGGGGAGTAAGTAGAGGCCAGTCTCGAACCCACCTTTGTCCTTCCTCCAACTGGTATCAGGAGGGATTGGTTTGTTATCTTGAACTGCATTCTGTCCATATCCAGCCGGAATGGATATAATGAAGTGCATGATGGTCTAACGCAACGTCTCATGATCGCTTTCTATTCTACGCTGCCTACTCTAAACTTTGAAATTTCCTTCTCCAAACTATCTCTAATTTTCATTTCCAGCGTCAGCTTCCCGAGCTATTTAAACGCCACAAAAAAAAATTAAATATTCCAGAAACGGATAGTTGCTTCAACTTTTATAGAAAGTTTGAAGAAAAAATATCATCAGAGTTAAAAGTTGTGGTTGTCCAAATTTAAAGATCTGAGTGCATCACAATTTCTGTAAAATTATGAACGGTCATAAAGAACAATTTTATTTTCAAGCAATCGTTTTTCAAAGAGAAATTTCAATATTACATGCTGCATAAAATACTTTACGTCATTCTTAATACTTTTTAATTTAGAACATTCGACTGCACTTATGCTAAATCTTAGGACCTCCCACTAAAACATCGGAATTCTGTCCATCTTCGTTCTTTTGCAGACTGGACGTTCGCGTGGTTTCGGCTTCGTGTACTACGACAACGCCGAAGATGCCAAGGTGGCCATAGCACAGGGCAACGGGATCGAAATCCGCGATCGACGCATCCGGGTGGACTTTTCGGTTACACACAAACCTCATGACCCGACCCCAGGTGTCTATTACGGGAAGGTGAGCGCACCGCCGAAACGTGGCCGCGGAGGCGGACGTGGCGGTGGACGGGGAGCATCATCCCGCGGCCCAGGTCACTCGCTTGGGCCACCACCAGTTTCCGTTGGGGGCGGAATGCGTGGCGGTGCTGTTGCTAGCGCTGGTGGTGGAGGAGGTTACTATCACTGCGAGGCGTGCGAAATTGAAGCACGCGAACGGGAAAGATGGGAACGTGATGCTAGGCGCTATGAAGCCAGGTAAGTGGAAGTTTCATCTGACAACATTAAGGCAAATTCATACTATTTTTTTCTCTTTTTCATACAACAGCAATCAATACTACTATCAGGAGAAATACGTGGCACCGGAACCCCGGTCGCGGGAACGATCGGCCGTTGCACCACGTGCCCCACGGAATGATTACTACCGGAGTGGAAATGTTCGCTGACAGTGGCCCCATTTTGTGGCGCCCGCCGTTCATCATCCCGTCTATCCCGGCGGCTATGCCGTTGCATTGATGTAATTTAGATTTACAGTTAAGGTTCCTTTATCGCTGCATCCCTTTTTCATTTCTTTTTTGTTTTCCGATTGTATTGAGGCAGAAGCATTTTGAAACTGTTCCGGTAAATAATTGTATGATCTGACTTTTCAATACAATCCTTCAAAACTTTTAACGTACAGAAAATTTTCTTTTCAAATGTGTAGCACGCATAATCGCGTTGGAAAGAGAGATGAAGAAGTATAAATGAATGATTATCGAAAAAAAAAAACTATTACCCACATAACTGACCCGAAAGAACAGAAATGCGTTATAATGATTTTTCTTTCAATCAATAGTGTTATCAGATAAATTTCCATACTAACTATGAATAAACTATATATTTAACTGTAGATGCAAGAAATCCGTTCTTCGAAAGCCATTCTAGTGTGACACGGGATTGATGTCGTTATAGGTGTGTTTTCAAGTAACACAAAAGATTTGGGAAAGTTTAGAAACTCGTCGAAGAAAATCACCACATCGGACGCCCTGGAGACTGCTGGATCTGAAAATCAGATAACAAAGGAAAACATTGGAGTCTGGTACAATCAGCGTTTCTCATTCGTCACTTTGTACCGCTACGAAGTTGATAAAGTGGCAAGATCCCTAGAATCTCAGCTTCATACTTTGCACGTATGGATACTGGCCTGATAATGACGCCGTTTTTCAGTCACCACAAATTACTGATAGTGACTTCCCAGATAAAAAAGCGAAAGGAAGACTTGATGTAGACAGGAAACAAAATCTGGTGGCTTTAGTCAATCATGTACCACTGAAGTAAGGTTAAAAAAAATCGAAAACCGCAGATTAGAGATCAGAGGACGTCCGTAGAATGTTATGCGTGTATTATCCATCGTGGATTATCCACCGTTAGCAGAAAATTTGAGCAAAAGAAAACAACACAATGTAAAATTATGAAAGTTTAAAGTTGAAGTGACTTATGCCAAAGTGATTATTAATAAGGAAATCTTTCTAAAAATTTGCCTCTTTGGAAAGGACAGTTAAGAAAATATTCCTATAAAAATTGTCTTAGTCGCCAAAATATGTGCGATTTTGAATAAGCGATCTCTGAGAATATAATGTTAGAGCATTCTATATACGTTTTAATGCTCAGGATTTTTATGAACTCCTCCAGTATTTTCCTTCAGCAACACTCGCAGAATGCCATGATGCGGATCTGCAGATCAGATTACTAGGCTGAAACAAGCTTAAACTACGATTTCCCTATTTTATTTATCATCTAAGTGGGTACAAATGTAACAGTTCTAAACACAATTTCAAACATGTGCTGTGCACCACATTGCTAGTGTGGTTTCGGCTTATGGCCGTCTACGTAGAAGTTCCGCGTAGCTAGGGGTAGCTGTAGCTCCAGCCCTTCCAATTCTTTAGTTAGTTTGATCTGGCACCCTAGGCGTGAATTTTCCTTCAAAAACGGTGCCATATCCAGTAGGTCGTCCTCTTTCTCTTCGGAGGCCGGTAATCGATCCAGGTGGTCTCCTATCACATACACGTGGCAGGTTGTGCACGCAAGCGATGCCTCACAGGCTCCCTCCATCTCCACACCGTATCGGTGCGCCAAATACAACACGTTGTCGCCGATTTTCCCTCGTACCGGAAATCGTTTGCCATCTTTGTCAATATAGGTAATGTTTACGCTATAAAGAAAAAATGTTAAAAGATTTTCGTTTGGATTGTAGACCCCAAAAAACATACACTTCATCTTCACTTTTGGGATCCTGCCACTCGTATTCGCCATGTAGCCTATCTGAAATCAAACGACAATGAAGATTTCATAACAACGTCCATTCAAGGTAATCACTTACAGCGTGATAAGTGAATGTTACGAATTACTGATAGGTTTTGCCAACTTTTATAAGCGTTTCGAAACAGGAAGCCTACATTGCTAGATAGATTCATTTCGCACTGTTTTAAGGATATACAGCTTGAAATGTTGCGTATTTGACTAGTCGATATTAATATGAAATTGGGAACTATTAAAAAAAAAACCGCTGCGAAACAACACCGGACCAGCGATGGGGTTGGGGAGTGGGGAGTGATAAAAACAAAAATAAAACAGGGCAGCTCAAAAGTTTCGCTCGGTACGACACGTCCAATAAATTTTGACCATTTAGTTTTACGCGAGCTTTAACTATTATTGTTAAATCTCACGTAAAATTAAATGGTTAAAATTTTTAACTGCGATGATTGCAAACGAAGTTTAGTGAATCAAAAGAGAAGATATAGGTTCAAAAATATGGATGGTCGAATAAATGTAAAATGAAACGTTAAACTAATAGAGAATCTTTTATTCAAAAATATCACCGAACAAAAGTTAACAAAAGAAATCCTGTAAAAGGATGGTTCATTTTGAAAAAAAAAATCAATACCAAGATTTGAATCCTTTAAAAACAATAAAATAAAAGGCATTGCAATACACATTAATTTAATTGAAATTAATCAGTTAAGTTTTAATTTTTGATAATATCTAATAATCATTTAAATTAAGTTAACAATTAAATAATAAACATTTCAAAACATTTAAATCAAATTAATATTATATATATTTTTTTAAATTCATGCAATATAATGCCGTTTTCGTTTTTCTCCACTAGTTTAAATTTTCCCTGCTCTGTAGCAGTGTCATCACAAAAAAAAATCAATATGGCCTTCTTCAAAATATTCCTATAGGAACACAGACACGTGTTAAATAATTAATTATTTTTTTAAATAATTATTTATAACAATTCTGTTTCTGAGAATTATATTTAAATAGAATAGTACTGAACTGCGTTCAACAAAAATCTTTGAAGCGTCTTTGGCAGAAAATTTCTACACAAAGCGTATCGCTCAACTCTAGACCTAACGTCCGATTCATGCGTTACTTTTTTTGACATTTTCTCATTCTTTCGTGCTTCGCCTGTTTTCCCCTTTTTTCATCTTCCATGTTTACTTCTGTTCGGAACGTCACTGCGGTAGGAGGTGCCTCTTTGTGCGTTTGTGCGGATCTTTTCCGAGACTACCATCAGCAGCTTCTTGGGAGCTGGCGTTTAAAATTTTATACCGAAGATTATCGGGAGTTTTGAGAGTGGTGTACGTCGTCGCGCGTTTCCTCTGAAAGTGGTGTTTTGTGTGGTTTTATTTGTTGTAGTTGCGTATGTTTCACGAAGTGATGCAGCAGCCTGTGTCCATCAAGTCCGAACCCGACTGGAATGATCTGCTGCTTCCGCCGGAACCTGACACTCGTCAATATGCCCTCCAGCAGCAGGCAATGCATTACAGTCAACAGCTGCATCATCAGCAGCAACAGCAACATCATCCGCAGCTTCCGACGCACCCTCAGCAATTGCAACAAGCTCAGCAGCAGCAATTGAGAAATGGTAATCCCGTGGCCCATCCCGGAACTCCAGGAACACCAGTTTCGCACCCTGGGGGAGTTCCACAGCAATCGCAACAGCAGCAGCAACAACAGCAACCTCAACAACAACAACAACAGCAGCAGCAACCCCAGCAATTGTCCAATGATCCCGTGGACAACGAACCGCTGGACATTATCGAGAATGTCGATTCTGACGATAATGATTTTGCTGAGGCCGAATCGCTTACGCTTCAACAGTACAAGGTAGGTCCGCTCAAAGATCACAATGTCTAAATTGGGTTCATTAACCCACTCCCACAAAAATGGCCTCCATGTTTGTCAACCCACTTCTCCCTTCCGTATAGTATCCGATGGTTGGTCATTTCAAATTTCCCGTTGCAAAGAATTTTTCAAAATCCATATTTTTCCAAAATCGAAATCCTCCATTCTGTCATAAAAATTAATTATCCTTACCCGAACGAGCATGTACGCATGCTCTCGAAATTTGGAGTCTTTTCTTAAGGTTTATGGAAATAAATTGTCGGCGTCGCGGTAGCACACATACACACTCAACCACCCTCGCGCGTACACATTGGTGTCGTGATTCGTGAGCGTGTGAGGCGGTTGGACGTACGGATGAACACACTCCACCCAACCCAAAAACAACCCATTCGCCTCATCATGGTTCTAGCCATAGCATAGCATAGCAGCAGCACCACACAGGCGTCGCGCAATTCAACACGCTTGTCTGTCTCCGCTTCGTGTCTGCTTGACGGATGAAGCTGACTGAATTGGTGAGGGTGGAAAGAGTTTTTATTTACATTGTACCGCATCCTACACTGTTCCCTCCGGACAGGCCCTTCGCCCTTCTTGAGCCCATTCGTCACCGGATCCTTTCTTGGTTGGAAGCAATCGTATCTTCTACTGGATCAAAATCTTCTATCTTGCTCAAAGATATTTGATAGTAGGACTAATTTCATTATCAAGTTGTTATAATAACTCATGTCTTAAGATATAGCTATGTTACATGAGTTTGGAATTGACTATAATTCTTTTTTAAACATTTATTACCATTTGCTCTTGATGAACAAAGTATTTTTTTTTTAATTTGATTCTACATGCATTAAGCAGCTCAAAATCTGGAAATGTACAGTGAAAAAAATGCTCAATAAATTCAAACTCAACACTATAAGCAACTCAACAAAAATTATTTGGATAAATTCGGCCCAATGAACTTCAAGTTACAGCTATTTTAGTTTGGAGGGTCGACCTTTTTTTTCGATCATGGGCTTTTAACTGTTAAGGAATATCTCCAGGAAAAAAAAAATATTTTGAAGATTTTTTTCTTGTGGATGAAAACCCAACTTGTTTGCATTTGCTTGGTATTTTTATATTAAAGAAATGATTCCCTGAGAATTTTTATTTTAATCTAATACAAATGCATAAGTACACTAAAATTTTCTTAACACTGGCAACTTGCAAAAACGCAACATTATAAAACCTTTTTTTCAAAATGTCTAAACACGAAGAATTGCGTGAAAAACTATTCGTAGAGTTCTTGAAATCTCTAGTCTTTGTGGAGGAAAATATCAGTAAAAAAAAGATTCAGCTTATAATTTTAAGATTAGCTAGATACATAAGAATACATCAGCAAAAACACTGTACATTTAATATGAACGACTCCTTTTGTCGATCCCTTGCACAAAATTTAATACCTGAAATCAATTGCTCGTCCATAAAAACTCCTGTGGGCCAATTTCCATTCCGATCCAATGCATGATCACGTCAATATAGCAAAAAAAAAACCGCGAACCTGATTTCGATTGTCCATTTCTTGAAACTCCAGTGTGCCAATTTTCATTCCAATTCTTTGCAAAATAGCGTCAATACAGCAAAAACAATATGGACGACACCTTTTGTTGATCCCTAACACAAAATTTAATATTTGAAATCCATTGCTCGTCCCTAAAAACCCCCGTGAGCCAATTTTCACTCCAATCCAATACATAATCACGGAGAAAAAAGTATAGTACTTTCAACAATAATCCACTTATATTCAATCTATTTATATAAGTCTGTTCTCCATGACTTATATTCAATCATATATCTGATTGCTTCTCGGCCAACTATAATTATCAAAATTTCAACAATATATATAATAGACAATCCGACTGATTTCGTACATTCAACAATGTATATAATACATTCAACTATAGTGGTATGATTAATTTTGTGCATTCAACTAGAAATATAATAGATTCACGGTTGATGTCATACATTCAACAATACTTATAGTAGAATCAACTATAATTATATTGATTTAATATCATATTTATAGATAGATTCAACTATAATAATATAATTGACTAGCTGATCCCATATGAACTGCGTTTCGTTTTCAACTTAGAATATGTTATGAACAGTTTGAATGAGTGTCTTTTGCTAAGCATTTTCCAGATGCATTACCGAATGCATTGTTAAGCAATTATTGCAAAAATGTTGAACACGTATATGATTTTTTGTCTCGATGCGATACAGACTCTAATAATTATTGCAAATAAAAATTTAACAGTTAAATTGGAATACCACCTTTTTGCTGTTTGATACAAATATTGAAATCAGAAAACAATTGACTGTCCCAACTCTCGTGTATAAATTTTTACTCGATCGTTGCATAAAAATAGAATTATTGTCAAAAAAATTTAACCCCTTCCAGTCGCCTCTTTTACAAACTCTGATATCTGAAATTGATTTCCCTTCCCTCAAAACTCCACTGTGCAAATTTTCAAACCAATCCATTGCATAATAACGTCAATATCGCAAAAAAAGGAATAGTTAATATGGACGATCCTTTTGGCCGATCCCTGACCCAAAATTGGATAATTGGAATCAATTGGTCGTCCCTAATAACTCATATGTGCAAATTTTCATCTCAATCCGATGTGTATCACGTTAATATCACGAAAATACTGAAAAGTTAATAGGGACGACCCCTTTTACCGGCACCTTAAACTGAATTTGATACCTGAAATCGATTGCACGTCGTTCAAAACTCTCGTGTACCAATTTTCTTCTGAATCCGATGTATAGTAACGTCAATATCGTACAAAAGGGAACAGTTAATATGAACGACCCTTTTAGGTGGCCCCTTACACCAAATTTGATATCGGCAATCGATTGCCCGTCCTTTAAAATATCCGACCAGAAATTCTCAATCCGATGCATAATACCGTTAATATCACAAAAATATTTAAAAGTTAATATTGACGACCCCTTTTGCAAACCCCTGACCCTTAATTCAATAGCTGAAATCTCCATCTCTCAAAACCCTCATGTGCAAATTTTCATTACAATCCGACAAAAATTGACGTCAATATCGTGAAAACAATATTTGTCTTGTATGGACGACCCCATTGGATGACCCCTTACACAAAATTTGATACCTGAAATCGATTGCTCGTCTTTCAAAACCCCCATGTGCAAATTTTCATCACAATCCAACGAAAAATATCGTCAATATCGTGAAAACAATGTTTGTCTTGTATGGATGACCCCCTACAGGAGAGGTCATCCGAAAATCTGAAAACATTGTTCATCATTCCTGGTCCTAATGAGCATCCATGCCAAATTTCAGCTCTCTAGCTCTTAAGATGGCTGAGTCTATAGAAGATAAATAAACAAACAAACATACAGAAATTGTTTATATATATATATAGAGATTGAATTGTAAATATGACAGATTTTACTATAAAAATATGATTGATAAAATTAGAAATATGATAGATTCAATTTTATTTTTATGATTGATTCACTGAGGTCAACTATAAATATTCTAAATTTAAATTCTGTTTATATTGGAAGTTCTCATATCTGAAGATGTTTTTTTTTCGGAATAATTTATGGCTTTCCTAATTCCAGGAAAAGTCGGCCTACTACACGACCGCTGTCAGGAACTGCTGGCTGAGCCCTAAAAATAGCGATACGATCGCTACAGGGAACACGTACTGGTCCCACGCTTACGATTTTTTTCACACAATCTATCATAACAATATAGTTTAATTTACTATATTTATAGTTCAATACCTAGAATCAATCATGCATTTGTAGTTGAATCTATCATATTTACAATTGAATCAATTAGACCACTACAGTTAAACCTATCATATTTACAGTTGAATCAATTATACCATTACAGTTGAATCCATTATATTCATAGTTGATTGTGTATAGTCAATCATCAGTTTGTAGTTGAGTCTATTATATTTAAATTTGAATGCGAAAAAATTAACTACGCGTTGATGATTGGTATAACCAGCAGAAATAAAAAAAACAACTGTGATCTTTTTTCTCCGTGATAGCGTGGATATAGCAATCACACTGAGCCCGTAGCCGGTCATATGGACGATCCCTTTTGACGACCCCTCACACAAAACTTCTTACTTTAAATCAATTGCCCATCTCTTGAAACCCTCGTGTGCCGATTTTCATTCTAATTCAATGCATTATAACGTCAATATGACAAAAACACTGAACAATTAATATGAACGACCTCTTTTGCCGTCCCTAAAAACTTCCGTGTGCGAATTTTTGTTCCGATCCAATGCATAATAACGTCAATACAGGAGAAACACTGATCCGTTTATATGGACGACCCCTTTGGCCGACCTCTGACAACGGAAATTACTTTTTATACAGATTAAAATTATTTAGAACTATCCGTAATAATAACTGGCCACACTGTAGCAAAATAACAATAACACAGTAACAAAAGTGTATTCTCTATAATCATTTCTATCGAAGACAGAATATACGGCTATACGGCCATGTTTTATGGAGTATATCTAGGCCGTTTAACAAGGTATGAGTGTACATCACATTTTCTAGAATACCAAATTAATAAAAAACATCCCAAATTTTTTGAACAGTATTTCATACATTTTTGCTTCATAAATTCCACTCTAGTTATTTTTAGTTAGTGGCGTTTTGCTTAACTTATAGAGTGTTTAAACACAAGTCTGGAATTCTTATATTTGAACATTTTTATGTCTTTTCATAAAAATTTCATTACTGAATAAAGCCAAAAAGTTTAAAAAAAAAAAAGAACAAGACCGTATGTGGGCTCGTTAGATAATTTGTGAGTGTGAGGTGAGGTGTTTTGAGTGTTTGTTCATCCATTTTCTTGTATTTTGTAACTAAATGATACGACGTTAAGCCTTCGACAAAGTTCTTCATTAGAAAAAATTCATTGAAAGAATTTACAAATTGGCACAAAAAACAATAAAATGCCGTCCATAGTAGAAAGGAAGATCATAATGTTTATAAAAAAAATACATTTTTTTCCATTCAAACTTAAAAGTTAAAATTTATTCATGATGAGTTTTGAATCAAAACGTAACATTTTAGACCTCAGGCCCTGAGAAATTGAAACAAAACTCAGTCTGATGTCTGCCTTGTGATATGAGATAAACTTTATTTTCTTGTTGCCAGAAGCTCATGAATCCTTAGAAAAACTGTTCTTAAAATGACAAATTTCTCATTTAATCTATTAGTTTAAAAAATTTAAAGTCTCTATTGATTAAATTTGACTTGATGTGATCACAAATTGTGCCCTAATTTCATTTGAAAGTGACCATTTTCCCATACTTGTTTGCCTCAAGGTCGCTTCTAGGCCTGCAGAATTTTGTTTTGAGTTGAGTGAAGAAAGTTAAAATTCAATCATTCAACAATGTGCAAAGATTAAATAAATAAATAAATATTGTTTCCTCTAACGATGTATTTGAACTTCGGAAGTGATTCTAAGGAAAAAAATAAAATAAAACTCTCTGTTTAATAATCATTGAACGTGTGCATTATTTGCGTGCGAGAAAACATTTTTATTATGAAAGAAATATGTTCTTTTGAAGTTTTTCCATGCAATTTGTTTCCTTTTATTATTGAGTACCATTGGTTTTTTCTTTCAGAATATTTGGCGATGCAAATGGTACTTTTAGACACCGTTTAAAGCTTATTTACAATTTTTATATTTAAGAACATTACTTTTTTTTAAATATTTTATTTTATGATTTCTGTTGAAAAATAACAGAGTTTTATTCTATTTATTCTAATCTAACCTAGAGTGATTTGCCAATCGTTGTCCACTAACACATTGTTGCACAGCATGACTTAAATTGTCAATATTTCAGCTGTTTTTCAACTTTTCCTCAAAAATAATACTGAATCATGTAATTCGGACTGATTTCTGATGAAATGAGGCTTTTGTGATATTTTCTGCTGGTAAGTGTGTATCTTACGACAGTTCTTGTTTTTTTCGCGCGGTTTTCGTGCTAATTGTTAACAAAAATCTTAACATTCCTTCTACGGCAAATAAGGTTGTACGTCGGAACAAAACATTTTTCGTATCAGTTTTCTATACGAAACGTTTGTTGGACAATTTTAACACCATGATTTTGAAAAAAAAATATGATCCATACTTAACCAGAAAATATGATGGATCGTGCAACAATTGGTCCGCTCAATCTCCTCCTGTCCCATTGTTGTACATAATTCCTCTGCAAAATTTGTTTGGAAACTTCAAATTTATGAATTTGTATACCTCCAATAACTTTGTTTGGTTGCTTTTACAGCTAAAAATAGCAATACAAATTTTGGAAGCGATTTATTAAGTCCTGAATTATAACAACGTGTTTTGAATTAGCAGGCTTCTACGGAAAAATTCAAATTTTCATTCAAAAACCATCAGAAATGTACTGAAAGTTCAAAAAACATAATTTTATATTTTTGAAATATTTCTTGGTTTTTGCAATACATTGCATGTGAACAAAATTTCAACCTAACTTGTACCCCAGAAATGATATTCGTTGTCATACAAAAAATTTAAAATAGGTAAATATTTTTTTATTTTAGTGTTTTGACAGCTAATTTGAAAGCTGGATAACCGGATGAAAATAAGAATCGCATTATACTGCTTTGCATAACCAATAAGTGTGATGATTTAAAACTTTCGCAAAAACATGTCATGAAATTATTGAAAGCTTAAAAAAGCAAATCCTGTAATTTTACAATACTTTTCAATGGATTACGATTTTTTATTTGGAAATGATTAAAACTTTTTTCATGAAATACTTTGCTTCTTCTCATTCTGGCAAACATTTTATCTTAAGAATGGGCAAAATCAATAATTTAAAACAAAATTCATTTCAAACTTAATTGAATTTCTTGTAAATGCGAAAAGTTCTTCTTGCATACACATTGTCATACAAAATTGAACACGTTCATTGACTACATGCAACTAAAACAACTCGAATTGTCTATTGATATGACATGTTTTTTTTCTGAATAAGTGGATATTTATGTCTAACTAGTAATTTTAGTGAATTCTGTGCTTTAATTTATTATTTTCCACTCAGAATTTTCACATTTTTTGCACTCAATGTTGATTTTAAATAATTAATTCAATAATTCAAAGACACTTTATATATCCATAAGTTTATTTTTTCTACCATCAAATCTTAAAAATGAAGTTTTTAAATTATTAAACTCGCTGAAAAAACTTATGTATGTATGAAAGTCGGGAAATTTGCATTGTCTGAAAAGTGTCAAAGTCAACTCAACTGCATTGGCTTTGGGAGACTACTGATAAAAAAGATTTATTTTGAAATCCTTTATCCCGACCATTTACTCAACACTTTTTGCAAATAATCTAAAACCTGTTCTGAAAAAATCTGTTTCTCTAATTTCGTGACGACAAATCTAAAAGAATTTTATTCCATGTCAACAGCGATCCCCTTGATATTGTTATTAATATTATCAGAATATTGTACAGGAGGAAAAGTACGACCTTTAATCCCAAAAACTAGAAGTCGAAGGTTGGAAGACCCGGAATATTACTTTTCTGACGTGCAATTTTCTCAGGAATTCGAATTGTTCAGTCCGACAAGCGGACTGAGAAGAGAGCGAGAGGGGATGAACGCGAGAGGAGCGCTAGCCAATCAGCGAGCAGCAGTCGTCGGGAAGAAAGTATAAAAACGCGCGCTCCCGTGCGTTGTGTCATCAGTCTATTTTTAACCACCATCGCGGCAACATCGGTCCAGTGGAGTGGCCAATCCAAGAAAAGGCGAACCAGCCAGGAATGGTCTAGTCCTAGACCACCGGAAGCAGAGGAAAAAGTTTTCCTCCAGTGATTGAAAAGTGAAAGTAAACTAGTTTATAGAGAAAAATAAAATCCAGAATGTTCCTGTACTAAAGTGTGTTGTTCCTCTGTGCTTCCTCCTCGCTTGCTTCCGATCCAATCGGCTCTTATCAGAGCCCTCCCTAAGAAGAGTTTAGTGCGCGATCACTGTGGTGACGGTGATCGACCGGTCTTGGCCCCAGGTACAGTCCGAGGACTTGCCTCCACCGGTGAGACAACAACAGATGTTGTCTAGGAGAGGCTCACTCCCATGAGGGGAATGAGTCCCATCGGTGGTTAGTTTTCCAAGCACCGCCCCTACAGTCCAATGGCTTTTCATGGCCACAACATGAAATGGTCCTTCGAACCGGATGTAGAAGCCGGTACCTTCCGACGGAATACCTCCGTCATGAGTGTGTGTGGAGTGGATCGGGCAGCAAAGTAGACGAGCGGAGCAGAAAGAAAGCAAGCATAGAAAGGTCAGAGAGAACGAGCAATTCGAGAGGTGGAATCTTCGAGAACGAGCTGGCACTACCGGAATCCACATCAAGATTGAGATTGATGCAGCCAGCAATCGATAAATCCGAGAAGAGGGAAAAGGAGCCAGCCAATTCAAGAATGGTCTTCTTCAAGAGCGGCACGTCAACGATCAGCCAAAATGATGGAAGAGCAGCCCAAGGTCGAGAATGTTCCTGAAATGCAATTCAAGAAGAAGTATCAGCTCAAGGCAGTATTCTTCTAAAAGCGTCAACGCGAACAATAAAGTGGAGAAATGCATCACGCAGCGGCGCATTCCCAAATGCCGCTATTTTCAATGTTAAAGAAGCGTTCCAGAAACATCGACGAGAATGTTCCACAAAATCAAGCCAACCGTTCCCGAACATTCTTTGTGGTGGCGAGTATGTTCAGTCCGACGAGTGGACTGAAAGTTGGAAAGAGAGCGCGAGAGAAGAGAGAACTCAGTCGTGGCCCAATCAGCGAGCAGCAGCCGACAAACCGAGGGTATAAAAACGCGCGCTGCCGCGCGTATGTCGTCATTCGTTATTAAACCGCCAAACCGTCAAGATCGGCGGAAGTGAAAAGTGTAAATAGAAATTGTAAATAGAAGTGAAGAGAAAATAAATAGTAAATAAGTTGAGAAATAGTGCCTTCTTTCTTCGCTGCTTCGTTCCGACGCCTTGCTTCCGAGTCCAGCTGCCACAATCGGCTCTTTTCAGAGCCCCTCCATCTGAAAGAGTTTTGGATCTCGGTCAACCAGGCGATCGAGATCCCTCCGAGCCTTGGCCGCCAGGCAGCGTCAAGAGGACCTGCCTCCACTGATGGGACAACCATGCGTGGTTGTCTCTTAAGGTCCAATCCCACGAGGGGAGCGGACCATCAGTGGTTGTTTTCCCAAGCGCTCACGTTGAAGCGGCCTTGGTCTCCAGGTACAGTCCGAGGACTTGCCTCCACTGGTGAGACAGCCACCAGGGGTTGTCTAGGAGAGGCTCACTCCCACGAGGGGAATGAGTCCCACCAGTGGTCGTTTTGCCAATCGTCGCACCCACAGTCCACCAATGGCTTTTCATGGCCACAACATGAAATGGTCCTTCGAGCCGGATGGAGTATCCGGTACCTTTTGACGGAAAATATTCGTCATTCATTTTGAGAGAGAGGATCGGGAAGCAACGTGATGTGAGCGAGGCATGGAGGAAGCAAAAAGCGAACAAGAGAGGATGAAACCGAATTCAGCGAGTGAATACCAGAGGCTTGAAGCGCTTATTTACATCCGTGGATTGGCGCAGCGCAACATCCAGCGAGTAAATATGGTTCTGAAACGAGCCAACCAGGAGAAAATTGGTCTAACTGCAGCTCAATTGAGAGTGTATCAACGAACTGTCGAGTGCTCTAAGGCTGAGTACTCCAAGCACCACCAAGATATCATCGCACTAACGTCACCAGCCGAACGAGAGCAACAGGATGACAGTTTCTTCGAGTTCGTGGCTCTTTATGGAGAGGTGTCCATGGCAATCGAGAGTCAGCTTGAATGGATTCGAGCACTACCAATACAAGAGCCACAGCCTGATAGTTGCCAGCAACAATTGGTCCCCCCAGAAGAGGCGAGTCTTCCATCGCAGGATCGCAACAAGGTCGAGCGATCCAAGCAAGCGGCTCCAGCAGAAGCAAAATCCAGGCCAGGTTCAGCAGCCCGGGTTTACATTCCAGCAAGTGAGCCATTCACAAGCAGTACGTCGCCAAACACTGCTAATTCGAAGGTTCCAGAAAGTTCGTCGAAGGTTCCAGAAAGTTCGTCGAAGATTCCAGAAGGTTCGACGACAACCACCAACAGGGACTTTATGCCAGGTTCAGCAGCTCGGGTTCGCATTCCAGCAAGCGAGCCACTGACACGCGATGTGTCGCCGAACACTGCTTATTCGAAGGTTCCAGAAAGTTCGACGACAACCACCAACCAGGACAACTTCTCACTTTCCGGTGGGGAGTATGTTCAGTCCGACAAGCGGACTGAGAAGAGAGCGGGAGGAGAAGAACGCGAGATGAGCGCCAGCCAATCAGCGAGCAGCAGCCGACGCGACGTAGGTATAAAAACGCGCGCTTTCGCGCGTTGCATCATCAGTCTTTTTTTTTTCAACCATCATCGCGGAAACATCAATCCAGCAGAGCAACCGGAGAGTAAAGAAAAGAAGGGCCAGCCAGCAGTGGCCTTCTCTGAGACCACCCGAGGAGAGGAAGCCGACGATACTCGTCGTAGTGTGAATTAGTGGAAATAGTCCGAGAAATAAAATCCAGAATGTTCCTGTACTAAAGTGTGTTGTTCCTCTGTGCTTCCTCCTCGCTTGCTTCCGATCCAATCGGCTCTTATCAGAGCCCTCCCTAAGAAGAGTTTAGTGCGCGATCACTGTGGTGACGGTGATCGACCGGTCTTGGCCCCAGGTACAGTCCGAGGACTTGCCTCCACCGGTGAGACAACAACAGATGTTGTCTAGGAGAGGCTCACTCCCATGAGGGGAATGAGTCCCATCGGTGGTTAGTTTTCCAAGCACCGCCCCTACAGTCCAATGGCTTTTCATGGCCACAACACGAATCTTTCGTCGAGTTGCCGTCACTGGAGACATCTATGTGAAGCCCTTATAATCCGGAAAATAAACAGTCATAGCTTTGTGAAACTTAATTTGATCCAAAACAGTTTTTCAGCCGGAAAGCTTTTGGGAAGCATTTCTATGTGATTTGATTGTTTCTTGAAGATTTATGAAATGCTACAGAGGTTACATAAATTACAAATAAACCCACTTATATGAAAAAGATATTTCAATCAATTAACTTTTAGAAAAAAAATTCTTATACAAAATTGTATATCATGGGCATAAATCAGTCAAACGATCTGAAACTTTGGGCGTGGTTGTGTCCATTTTCAAGTTTTAAATTGAGATTCATTATGTAAAAATCGATCGACTTCCAAGTGAGTCCTAAAACATTTGTTTTATAAAATCGCATCTTCTTCATAGGGGTAAAAGGGGGCAAAGCAAATCAGGTTCTCTAATCTTTTTACCTGTTAATAGCCACTTAAAAATTAAGCATTAAATACCTTTCAGTTCATTGCATGGGATTTTAAAGACATAAAATTTTATGTTGGTAGGACATATAAAGAAAGAGGCTCAACACTGGGCAAATTATGTTAAATAACACTCCACTCAAATGGCTTCGGGTAAATTTAGAGGTGGATTTGAGTTTCTGAGAAAACTCCACGTGTGATAAATGCTATTCCGGACACTCAAACCGGCACATTTATGTTTTTTTTGGGCCCGAATTGGAATTGGAGAGTGCATTGGACGGTTTATATGGAAGAACCACCCCCCCCCCCCCCCCCCCTCATAAGGGGCCGTCTAAACATTAGATTGCATTTGAACTAGAAGTTCTCATAATAAGCTTCCGTAACAAATATCAGCCTATTCGACCTCATCGTGACTGATTTTTAAAATGTGCAACCATTGGAAAAATCGGACAACATTATGCACGACACAAAATTTGCCCGTGCAACTATCCCAGCAAACATGAAATCGCATTAAAATGATAACTCAAGTCATTAAAAACGTTACTGCGAATCGTAATTCCATCTAACGCAAGTAAAAGGTCGTAAAAATCGTTACTCGGTTTAAATGGTTTAAATCGGATATGATAAAAAGTCCGCCATGTTTGCAGATTTTGAAAACAATTTCGTTCCTTTGCTTTCTCCCGCGTGGCTCAAGTGAGAGAACAGCTTTGTTGTACTGGTGCTCTCTTGCATCCTTTCAGTATTTATGAATATAGTGTCCTATATCGTCCAAATCGTATAACCTTAATGCTTTAGCCAGAAGTTGAAAATATGTATGTATATTGCCTCCACTTTGGTAGGTAAATGCTATTTTTTCGAGTTTCATACGATCATTCCATAATGTATATGAGACGTATAACAAAGTTGTGGAAAAATATACCTACAAAAATGTTTGCTGGGATTGGGCACAGACAAGCTGTTTTAAATGATTTTTTAAATTTTTATGTCACTTTTTTCAAACACTTGAACTTTTGGATCTTTTTGACCAATCTTGTATGAGTGCATCGACAAAAAAATCGAGTGAATTTGGTTGAAATGACTAAAATACAGCATAAACACCAAAATCATGTGCTTAGCTGTGCAACGATTGGCAAATCACCCTAATCTAACTTTAAAAAAAGTTAGAAATCTGTGTTTTTAAGTCGTAAAAATGAACCAAATTTACAATTTTGGGGAAGATCTAAAGACCCCCGATGCAAATTGTCAGATAATAAAAAAAAGAATCCAACATTCTGTCTTTTATAAAAATAATAATAGCTTTTGTTAATTTGCTACAGTGTTGCTAATTATTTTTACTGCTAGTTATAGATAATTTTTATTGTAGATTTCAAAATTTCTTCCAAATTTATAGGTACGTTTTCATGAATATTTTAGATACATTTTTTTTATAATTTCATCTAAACTAAAACTGTTAAATTTTATGGTTTTAGGAACAATTATTTAAAATTTTGTTTCATATATTTTGTTTGCAAATCTTCAAAAGTCTTCAAAAGTTTTTCTAGACCCTCTGATGATCTGACCGATCTGCTCTATAATGTAGCAAGTTTTTAGAGATTCCAAATTTTTTCTTTTAAAAGGTATTAAAAAAGACACCGTGATATAGTATTAAATTTAACGTTCATGAAATCCAAAAGGAAACATTTTTGAAGCTTTCACTTTGAATATTTTATATCGAACACTAAAGCGGGTCCTAGATGAAGTTATCAAAACTTACAAAATCTCAAAGTTGAAAAATATTGAAAGATTCCACCAATCCGACCAAATGTATTACAGGGCAGTGTCGCCTAGTGGTGCTGGTGGGATCCCGACTGCCGTAAACATTCCAGAAAGTCATTGAATACAAAAAGTCGGCACAGTTCAGCCAGCAAACAGAGCCAACACTGAGTATTATAAGGCAAGGCCTCCGGGGGTCGACCTACAATAACTGGCAATAACAATAAAAATAAATGAAAAACAGAAAATAACGAAGAGCGAAGGAAAAATATAATAATTATACTGGCGAGCATATACACGTATTAAACAACAACAACAACTCTGACGACGACGACGACGACGAAAGACCCCAGCTTTTCTTATATGGATGGTGTTGAACTCTCCGACAAACGACGACGACGGCTGAAACCGAACAGAAAGAAATAAAAAAATAAAGAACCTTAAGCTGGAAGTTAAACCAGAAATATGTATAATAACAATAACAAATGGTTGGAAACAGGGGCTTGAATTATATTGTATATACACGAACGACCCGATGTGTGCTAGTCAGCTTAAAAGACTAATTTTAGTGACGACTGGGACGAAAATCCAGTGGAAGCGGATTTTCAGCCCCGCTTATTGGATGGAACAGCAGATTATAATGACGAACAAAGATAGAAATGGAAGAAATATTCAATGGAAACTAGCGAAAAGATATAAAAGTTGGTACCTACGTACAAAAAAAAAAAGAAAATAACAAACTAGATGAATAACAGAATGACGATGAGGGATGGAAAGCCTTCTGGTTCGGGTTGCTTGAACCAGAGAGGAAAATAATAAAATTTGAAACGGATCTCTTCAATGGGCGAGAAAGGTTTGGCAAGTCGTCGGGAAGGGAATAGATTTATGGTAAGCAGAAGAGGAAGACACGAGGACTAGATTGATGAGATGTATTTGCTCGATTGAAATGTATAAAGCTATTGGAAAGCTTGTGGCTTGAAACCGTAACTGGTGAAATCGATTACATTTTTTTTTTCTAGTTTTAAAGGTTAACAGTGAAGTTTTTTTGTAATATTTATTCCTACAAAAAATAGCTATTGCGCAATTTAACAAACATTCCATCCAAAGACATCACAACCTACCGCAACGTTTGCCCCTCACCTGGTATAAAATGGTCGGATTATTGACACTGTTTTGCAGGTGACTACCTGGAAAGAAAACCTGTGTAAATATTATAGCATTGCAAAATTTTTAGAGATGCTTTGAGAGACAAAGAAAAAATTAAATCTAAGAATGATAAAAAAAAATTTGAACGTAATCTCTAAGAAAATCGGTTTTCACGGTTCTAAAATGTTTTAACAATACTACAACGACATAAGTTAGTAGAGTTTTTTTCAAACTTGCGGTTAATTTATGTTTTTTTTAGGATTGAAGCTTGTTATTAATGAACTTAAAAAAATTTCAAAGATGTTTATCATTAAGGTATAAAAAAAGATATTCTGGATCCAACATAAGACCTAAAACTTACAGTTATATTGATTATGAACTCTGAATTTTAGCTATCAACAACTTGCATCTCTCTTTGTGTATAATAAAGAATACCAGTGTTTCGGCGCCAATCCTTCTATAATTTTCAACTATTTCTATCAACAACGTTTAGAGATGTTCTAGAAGAAAACTATGCCGATTCAGCTAATTTAGGTATTGATTCTCGATTTTACTACATACTTTGTTTTGAATCTGAATATTTATTGTGTTTTCCGTCTCACGACATAACCTGATGAACAATATTCCTCCAATTCACTCGGCCAATGGCAACCGTTCTCGAACTTCTCGGGCATTACACATACGCCAGATCACATTCCACTTGGTCTAACCGCCTCGCTCGTTGCGCCCCTGCTCGTCCCTTACCAGATTGGGCGAACACCTGTTTTACAGGACGGTCGCCCGGCATGCTCGCAACATGTCCTGCTCAGCGTATTCGGTCAGCCTTCATTACCTTCTGGATTTCTGGTTCGCCGTAGAGTCGCGCGAGTTTGTGGTTGTCTCCACACTCCTTTCTCCTGCACGCCGCCAAAGATGGTTCTTAACACTCGTCGCTCGAATACTCTGAGTTTGCGCAGGTCCTTCTCGAGCAGTATCCACGTCACGTGCCAAACCTGTCTTATGAGCGTCGTGGTTACACTTTGTGCGAGGGCTAAGTCTTCTTGACCGCAGTTGCTTGTGGAGTCGACTTTCGTTGATCATTCGCCGCCGAATCTCACGGCTTGTGTCTTTTTCTGCGGTCACCAGTGAGCCACGCTGGACAAAGTCTTCGACTATCTCCAGCTCGTATCCGTTGATCGTGACTTTGTTATTACTGGACAAGCGGGCTCGGTCGATCTCGGATCCGCAGGCCTGTATTTAATTCGTCTTGGACGTATTAATCATTAGCTCAGTCCTTCCTGCTTCGCATTTCAGTTTGCGGTAGATATCCTCCATCGGCGCAAATGATATGCCCACTATATCAATGTCATCGGCAAAGCAGATAAGTTGACTGGAGCTGTTGGAAATCGTGCTCCGCATGATGGGGCATATTACCCCCTTCTTCCATTCCTCCGGTAGTTGTTCTGTGTTCCAGATGCAGACCATCAACCGGTTTAGGCAATCGGTCAACTTGTCCCGACCATTTTTGAAAAGTTCAGCTGCGATGCCATACTTCCCAGCCGATTAATTTCTATTCAGCTGACGAATTCCTTAACTTTGCTCATCGTTGGGAGTGGCTCCTCTACGTCGTTGGCTACGCCGGTGATGTACCTTCCCCCACCGTCTTGATCTCCTGCATGTGTGCCGAGCAGGTGTCCGTTAGGACGCCCCCGTCCTTATCCTGGCACATTTCGGCTTGCGGCACGGAGCCTTTGCGGGATGCGTTGAGTTTCTGATAGAGCTTTCGTGTTTCCTGGGAACGATGCTGCTGCTTCAGCTCATCGAGCTCCTCCTCCTCCAGGCGGCGCTTTTTCTCCTGGAAAATTCGGACCCGCCTCTTTGCACTACTGCCGCCCGCGCGGCATTCTCTTCGTCCATCACCCTCCTACACTCCTTGTCGATCCAGTCGTTCCGTCGAGTTCGCTCCACATAACCGATGACGTTCTCCGCAGCACTGTTGATGGCTGTCTTGATGGTATCCCAACAGTCCTCGAGAGAGGCTTCGTCAAGCTCGCCCTCTGACGGCAGCGCTGCTTCGACCGATTGAGCGTAGTCTGCCGCGACCTCAGGTTGATTCAGTCGCGCGATATTTAACCGAGGCGGGCGCCGGTTTCGTGTGTTGTTCACTACGGAGAGTTTTGGGCGCATCTTCACCATCACCAGATAGTGGTCCGACTCGATGTTGGCGCCTCGACAGGATCTGACGTCGATGATGTCCGAGAAGTGCCGGCTGTCAATCAAAACGTGGTCGATCTGTGATTGCGTTTGGTACGGTGATCTCCAAGTGTACTTGTGTGGTGCTGGTAAAAGGTACTATGTACGGACATTCGTTTGGAGGCGGCGAAATCAATAAGTCTGAGGCCGTTTTCGTTGGTCAGCTGGTGCGCACTGAACCTTCCAATTGTCGGTTTGAATTCCTCCTCCTGGCCGACCTGAGCATTGAAATCCCCGATGACGATCTTGATATCATATTTTGGGCAACGGTCGTATTCACGCTCCAGCTGCGCGTAAAATTCGTCTTTGTCGTCACCGGTACTTCCGAGGTGAGGGCTGTGCACGTTGATGACGCTGATGTTGGAGAACCGGCCCTTGATTCTCGACCGGCACATTCGTGAGTTGATCGGCCACCACCCGATTACGTGCTTTTGCATCTTTCCCATCACTATAAAAGCTGTTCCAAGCTCGTGTGTGTTGCTCTGGTAGATGGCACGACCATCTGGGTACGTTCGTACCGTGGAGCCCTTCCAGCATACCTCCTGCAGCGCTACGATGTCGAATTTGCGGCTCTTCAATTCGTTGGAGAGCACGTGGGTACTGCCCACAAAATTTAGAGATCGGCAGTTCCATGTACCAAGTTTCCAATCGCTAGTCCCTTTTCGTCGCGTGGGTCTTTGCCGATTTCCATCCGAAATTTGTTGTTCGTTGTTCGTTGCTTATGTTTTTTTTTGTAGTCACGGGCTCGCAAGGCCCGCAGCTAACCCCACTATCTCGCAGGAGGACCGTCGTGATGTTGCTGTTTTGGGTCCCGAACACCACCAGGACGTTGTTGCACTCCGCACGCCGCCCCTGACATGGAGAACAGACGCGTACGAAGCCCCCTATCTCAATCTGCATGCGACCAAAGCATCCACCGGGGTTGGGTACCCGATCTCCGCTAAGGTTGCTCGCACCCCAGCTAGCACCACGGGGAGGTAGAGAATTGGAGTTGCAGACAAGAGGTGATATGACCACTACCCGAAGATTGGGTGTATGGGGTCTCGAGTTGCACATTGTCTACCGTTCGCTAGCCAGATATTCACATTACGGCAAATCCTCCAAAAATGCCGGGAACACCAAGTCCCTACGTACCATCTATTCATCGACTTCAAAGCCGCATACGACATAATCGACCGTAACGAGCTATGGAAGATTATGGACGAGAACCGCTTTTCCGGGAAGCTGATCAGACTGATCAAGGCGACGATGGATGGAACGCAGTGCTGTGTGCGGATTTCGGGTGAATTGTCGAGTTCATTCGAATCGCGCAGGGGGCTTCGACAAGGTGATGGTCTATCCTGCATGATGTTCAACGTGGCGCTAGAAGGTGCTATTCGACGAGCGGTGGGCGAAATGCGGGGCACGATTTTCAACAGATCCAGTCAACTTATCTGCTTTGCCGATGACATTGATATAGTCGGCAGATCATCTGCGGCGGAGGAGGAGATCTACCGCAAAGTGAAACGCGAAGCAGGAAGGATTGGGTTGATGATTAATACGTCCAAGACGAAGTACATGCTGGCCTGCGGATCCGAGACCGACCAAACCCGCTTGTCCAGTAGTAACAAGGTCACGATCGAAGGCGACGAGCTGGAGATAGTCGAAGACTTTGTCTATCTCGGCTCACTGGTGACCGCAGACAGTGACACCAGCAGTGAGATCCGGAGGCGAATTATCAACGGAAGTCGTGCCTACTATGGACTCCACAAGCAACTGCGGTCGAGAAGACTTAGCCCTCGCACGAAGTGTAACCTGTATACGACGCTCATTAGACCAGTTGTTCTCTACGGGCACGAGACATGGATATTGCTCGAGGAGGACCTGCGTACACTCGGAGTATTCGAGCGACGAGTGTTAAGAACCATCTTTGGCGGCGTACAGGAGAACGGAGTGTGGAGGCGAAGGATGAACCACGAGTTCGCGCGACTTTACGGCGAACCCAGTATCCAGAAGGTGGTGAAGGCTGGCCGGATACGCTGGGCGGGACATGTTGCGAGAATGCCGGATGATTGTCCTGCAAAACAGGTGTTCGCCACGAATCCGATAGGAACAAGACGAGCGGGGGTGCAACGAGCGAGGTGGTTAGACCAAGTGGAGCGTGATCTGGCGAACGTGGGGTGCCCGAGAAATTGGAGAACGGTTGCCATGGACCGAGTGAATTTTAGGAATTATGTTCGTCAAGTTATGTCGTGAGACGGAATACTATGTAAATTAAAATAACTCGAAAAGTACCATTAAAGTTCGAAATAGTGACTTGACACCTTCAATGAAGTTGTGTACTTTTTCAATTGTCACAACTCTCTCATGCAAAGTTGGTCTCAAAACTCGCTTTGAAAAAGTTGAACGATTTTTTTTTCGATTTTTGAGGTTAGTTTTTGAAAAAAACGTATTTAAAACATGTTGTTTCAAAAGGTAGAGCTTTGACGTCTTCAACAAAGTTTTTTAAAATGTAATGATCTACTACTTTTTCGTAGACCTCGTATTGATAAAATGATAAATACAAAAATAGAAAAAATATCTCACTTATAGGTGAATTGATCAGGAAAAAAATTACAATAAAACATGCGCATTTTAAAATGATGAAAAATGGTAGAACATACCATAAAGATATTTTGACATTTAAGCCTTCAAAAAGCCCATGATCACGTTTTTCGAGTTTTAAACCACTGTGCAATGGTGCTCTTTACACCCCGAGTCAACAAGTTAAAGTAAAAACGCGCTTAAAAATTGATTATAGTGAAAAATCAAAAATTTAATGATGATGAAAATTGAGGAACAAAGTATACGTCATGTTGCAGGGCGGCGTATCTTATACAACTAGAAAATTTAACGATCATAAGAGCTTACTTTCCGGTACTCAAAAGTTATAGTATTTTTGTCACTTTAAACGAAACGAACACACACATATAGGATCTCAGTGAAACTTCATATTTCTTTGAAGAGATCTAATTTACTTAACTCTAAGGCGTACATCTTTCAAGGATAAGATGGCTAGCATCTTACAAATGCTAAAACCACCGAACCACAGAAAGGGTGCTATGTACGCCGTGACCGGGATTCGATCTCGTGACCTCTGGCTTAGAAGACTTGAACGCTATCCTCTAGGCCACGGTCGGCGGCACTTGAGAACCTAGTTGAGTTTTTTAAAATATTTCAGTAAAGATGATAAGAAAATTTTTTTTGCTGAAAAATTAATACTATAGGAACTACAAAACTGTTCCTCATGAAAATTTATTTGAGAAAATAAGTGACTCTGCCATTTTATAGCACACCACTGTGAATCTTATTTCATGAAAATCCAAGATACTCGAAAGGAAGTATACAGCCATCTTCCGTTTAAAATAACTTTCGAAAATCTTGCGTTTTTTTACGTATTTTTTCATGCTTCATAAGGTTTAAATACCGTTATATCATTCAAACAACCGTAGTGGGCATTACTCGACTGCCACGGTACAGAATCAACCATTCGTATTTACGAGATCATTTATTTTATCTGAATCGTTAAATTTAAAGCGTTCTAATAAAAGTTCCTTTATTATTTCAATGTTCCATGGCACATGTAAGGATCGGAGTGGAATCGCACCAAGCTCGAAACACAAATCAACTGGTTCGAAGAGCGTACCTAAATATTACTCGGTACAGCTAGACAGCATCCGAGTGCGAGCTTTCGCTGCTGCGATATGCTGTTTGCTACTCGAATAACTAAACACGAATTTATGATTGTATTTAACATAAATTTAACATTTTATATTTATCGCGTCAACCACCCAAAAACATGGGGCCCGTCCCAAATTCCACCAACAGGAACAGTGAGTACCAAAATTATAGAGCGGTTGGGATGAAATTGGTCTTTAAAAAATGACAGCCCCGATCGGGAATCGAAACGACAATTTTGCTAGTCACTACAGTTTGAGTAAATGTCTAACTTGGTGCGCTGCTATACCTACATAGATGTTAATTGGAAGTTATTGATTTTTCATTAAAATGAGATAATTAAACGTTCATCCTGGCCGGTGTTTGTGCTGATAAGACTTTATTATACCTCGCCCTTATCTGCGCACCATCATCTTCACCCGGTGTTCCTCCTACTTCCAGAACATAAAAGTTTCTTTTCAATTCCCTCCGACTTTGGTTGCAGTCGCAACAAAACTCGGTATAATCTAATAAAAATGTAACACTCAACCTCGGTGTGCAGGCAGATAAGTGTTAGTTTTAAACAACTTTCTCGGGGCGATTGATTTGTTGTTACTGAAAGGAATAAATGTAGGTATGCACACTGCCATAGGGGTTTGTAAGGGAAGTCAAGGGAACTTTTCTGGAGGGCTTCCGCTCCCTGTCCTCGGTCGTCGTTGGGGTTGACCTTTTCTTGGAGTTGAGGAAGTGTGCGAAGAAGATGCGAATGCGGAAGCAAGCAGTGCACCGAGGGCTCTACTAGATTTTCCCATCGACTTCCGATTCCACCTTCGCCAGCCAGTCAACCGGCCCAGAAACCGTACTTTCTGTCGTCGGAGGAAGGGTATCGATTTTCTGGTTTGGCAGTAAATAACAATTGTTGCTGGATTGGGCAGCACCTTGAGGGGCTTCACATGATGGTAAAAATTCAACTGAAGACAGCAGCAACGACGGTGTGGGATTGAATCGAGCACAAAGGTGTTACAAATCACGTGCTTTAATTGTCAATTTAAGGCGCAAGGTGAAATCCGAGCTGTAGGCATCTCATCTTCTGTTTCGGCACGCCAACGGGCGAATACGAAAAGCATACGGTACCTACTGCTGCCAGGCTGCGAAGATATTTATGATAATGAATAAAATATGATGTGCATTATTTATACTGATACATTCCTGTCTGATGGGTTTTCCGCAGTCATGGAATGGAATGGAAAATTATTTTTGTTTTTCGAAATACAATACAATGAATTTGAAATGAATAGGATTAAACATAGGAAGATAAGAGGTGTAGCACATCAATATCAATTAATATGTAGAAAGATTCATGGATGCTTTAGAGAGCCTTCGTTTTATATGGTCAGACATGGTAAACTTGACAAAAAAGTCATGATAAATGGAAAACAGATACCCAATCATAACGGTACGGCGTAGTACTGCAAACAAATCCAATTTTTTTTAATTTCTGAACAGCAACTTCGATCGACTTACAAGTCTTTTGAGTCAAAAGCTGCTCATATTGTCTTCTAATGGTACTCGTTAATTTTTCTCGCATCACACGCTCCTTTTTCTAAATTCAAAATTTAATTATTATTGTATTAAGATAGCACTTCAGTTGCAGCCCTCAACTTTGAGTTCGACTGGGCAATCGCAAAACTAAGTTCTGACAACAAGCATACTCAAAATTATGTTTGACAACCGAATTCCAATTTGAACTTTTTTTATGCCTTTCTTCGTAGCTACCCCAAACGCGGTTCGGCAAAAATGGCACGTATGGGATTAGTTTTGAGTTCGCAGTTCGAACTCCGTTTTGAACCATCGCAAGGAGGAAAAAGGGAACTTAACTTTAAGTTAATAGAATCGAACTATGTTTTGAGCCTCGATCAAACTTAATTTTGAATTTATCAAAAGGAGCGTGCACAAAAATTTTAGAAATCTCAATGATAAAATGATGAAAGAAAATGCTTCCATTTACTCACAAAACGGGTATCAGCATTAATTCATAATAAGACCTGTTAGACTAAACAACTACGGGGCCAACTCTGCAATAATTGGCGTCATCAAGACTTTTAACCGCTTCTCAGAACATTTTGATTTTGACGTTTCGAAGGTTTTATTTCGAAGAAGAATTCTTAGTGTTCTAAGTTCAGTGTAGATTTGTATTTGTTGTTAGTTTTTAATTTTAAAATATCATTTGGATCAATATATGATCTGTTGATTTAATAATAAATAAATAGTTATGAAAAACTATGAAGATCGCTCAATGAATCGGTGCCATTAAAGATTTTCGTGCTGACTTATTAAAATTGAAGATAAAATCAAATTTTTTTTTTAAATTATGATTGTACGTAAATCAAACAAAAAGTGATGAAAGTTTATTCGGACGGCATCCCTGCCCAGACAACCAGAAGTCGTATTTTATTTTACAGATTATATCGTATAGAATGTTATTTAAACTCTTTTTCGTATATCTGCACCTACAATATGCGGCCCATGAATTTTCTTTATCGTATTTAGATGCATTGCATGATTTTATTACGACCAGAAGAGAGACTCGTATTTATGTACATATGAACTCGACCTTTGTGTACGACAATTCGCAAAAAATCTGTGAAACGACCGATATACCTCAGACAACCAGAAGACGTGTTTTATTTTACAGATACGTAATTTAAACTCATTTTCGTAGATCTGTACCTACAATGTGCGGCCCATGCATATTCTTTATCGTATTTGAATACATTGCATGATTTTATTACGACAATACAATCCAAATCAAGAAATTGTGTGCTAATGTACCTATATGGACTCCAAAATAATACGTATATACCTACTGGTTTTACTGCATTATATATGATATGCTTGCATGTATATTTGCACGTATATTTGTGTTGCAAATTCGAAATACCCACCAAATGGTTGTCTGGGACGATGATCAGCCATGATTGACAGATTTTGTCGTGCTATGCATAAAATTATTCGAAATTAAGATTTTTTTAACATGAAATACGGTTTATATTATCATAACAACCAGGTGTTAGATCTTAGCAGAAAGAAAATAAGCTCGCAACTTTGCTTACCACTCGGAGATAAATGCTATAAAATCGTATATAACTTCATTGATTTGTAATAATGTGCATGCAATCGTATACCTTTGCAAATTAATTCGCATGTCTGATTTTAAAACGTATTTGCTGGCAATCGTAAAAGAATACAAATAAGTTCAATAAAATCGTTTATGATAATACGACATCGATGATTAGACTCATATTTAAGGAAGCTTCAAAAAGCTGATCTATTTTTAGATCATCGATTACGTGTTCTACGATTTAAAAGATTTTAGTTATAGAAATATACGATTTGCTTTTGGTTCAATGCCTTTGAAGCAAATCCTCTTGAATTTATATATTCCAGATAGCGTCGAGGAACCATCATGAGCTGCAGATCGTATCGTCAGGGGATCAAGTCCAGATACTAACAATAACTTCATGAACGTTGAAAAAAATCAGCAATCAGGCAAATAATTAATATGTACGATATAAACTTGAATTTGACAGCAAAAATCGCATTTCTTTGAAATAATCTTATTTTGATTATTTTTGGGGATGAATAAACCAATTGGTTTAAAGTACAAAAAAAATAATATTATTTTTATTCAACTGACGAAAAATGAGAGCCCTGCACTCAAGTCACAAAAGACGTCCAAATAAATCGTTGAACTTTCCATATTGTTACGAAAAATGTCGTACATATATTACAACCTCAATCATCTATATGATGATGTAAATTGTCATTGTATATTCCAAAAAGAATCAGGGTAGTCGTAAATGATGCGCATGACAAGTCGTGCAAATCGTAATTTAATACAATCCAAATCAAGAACATGTTTGCTAATGTACCTATATGGCCTCCAAAATGATACGTACATACTGGTTTTGCTGCATAATATACGATATGTTTACACGTATATTTGCACGTATATTTGCGTTGAAAATTCGAAATACCCACCAAATGGTTGTCTGGGTGATCAACACTTTTTGCGATCAGGCATTTTCCCACTTGTCAAACGAACAGCTGATATCTCATGTTTTCATTTTCTCGGCATGTCGTGGTCGGGTAAACATAACAACAACATTACGCATGTTCAATGACCAGATAAGAACGAAATAAAATTGGCAATGCAATTGTAGTGGTTTTGCAAGCGCACCTTGGTGAGCAGATTATAAATTCTTTATTTAACTCATTGTAAATTCATGAAAAATTAAGACATGAAGATATGTTAATGATTTTCATAAAAGAAGTTTTTAAAAGAAAGCAATGAACAGTGCTTATCGTCAAAAATCAAAATGGCGACCAGTTGGTGTTTGCGTTTTTCAAAACAAAAACAAAAACCTACCCTACCACCAGAGGTGCCAGGTGTTCAGATTTATCAGGATTTGTCCTGATTTTTGAGAGACCGTCCTGATTTTTCAAAAACTCTCGAGTTTTCCTGATTTTTGAAAATTGGTCCCTAAAAAACTTAAAAACATAAAAACTTCTTAAATATGATCGAAATTTTAGTTAAACGTTGAGAAAATCGGATTAATGGGATATAAAATCCAAGAGGCTTAAAATCTATATATATATATAAAAAGCAATTTCTGTATGTTTGTTTGTTTGTTTGTTTGTTTGTTTGTTTGTTTGTCCTCTATAGACTCAGTCGTCTTAAGGGCTAGAGCGCTGAAATTTGGCATGGATGCTCATTAGGACCAGGAATGATGAAAAATGTTCTTAGATTTTTGGACGACCCCTTCTGAAGGGGGTCGTCCATACAAGACAAATATTTTTTTCACGTTATTGACGTTATTTTCCGTCGGATTGTGATGAAAACTTGCACATGAGTGTTTTGAGAGACGAGCAATCGATTACAGTTATCAAATTTAGGGTCAGGGATCGGCCAAAGGGGTCGTCCATATTCACTGATTAATGTTTTTGCGATATTGGCGTTATTATACACCGGATTGTGATGAAAATTTCTGCATAGGAGTTTTGAGGGACGCTCTCTTGCTTTCAGGTTTCAAATCTTGACTCAGGGGTCGGCAAAAGGGGTTATTATCTGTTCACTGTTTTTACGATATTCTCTTGATTGAGCATAGAATTGTAATGAAAATTGGCACATGGGAGTTTAACAGAAAAGATAATTGATTTCAGGTGTCAAGTTTTGAATCGTGGTCAAAAAAAAGGCCGTCCATGTTAGTTGCTCACTGTTTTCGCGATATTGTCGTGATCATGCATCGGATTGGGATGAAAATGTTCATGTGAGGATTATAAACTATGAGCAATTGACTCCAGGTAGCATGTTCCGTGTCAAGGGTCGGCGAAAGGGGCGTCTATATTCACTGATCACTGTTTTCAAGTTCCTGACGTTATTTTACATATAATTTGAAAAGAAAAAATGGCACAAGGGAGTTTTGATTAAACAAATCACAAACAAATAGTACATGTTTCTGCCATAATGTCTAGATTTTGCAACCAATCGAGAAGAAAACTCTCTCACATAAATTTTAATAAAAAGCCAATCAACCGTTTAATTTGAATTTCAAGTAATAGTAATAGTAGCGACTTTAAACACTGTTGAATTTTTTCCCCAAAATTGTCGAAAAAATGTTTCGAATTCATTTTCTAAATTCATTTTGACGTACCAATGATTTAAAGCGAAACGAAGTTCGTACGGGATCAGCTAGTCTTAAATAAAACAACAAAACAAACAGAAAATCAGGACACCTAGCAGCTCTGACAAAGCCCCGATAAATTCTCAGTGTAATGCTTCCATTTCTGTCATCAGATAGCGCTATTCTTTTTTCCCGTTTTCTCGTTAACGGTTGCATGTCGGTTAAAGTATATCTTGCGTAAGACAAGCTAGTAGTACTACAACCATAGTACCACACCTATCGATTTCGTTCATTCCGATTTTTGGGCAAATTTTTATCCAAGAATCGGTATATACCGAATACCGATTTTTGGCAAAACCTACCGATTTCATACCGATTTTATAAAATTTCGTTCTGACACATTTTTTTAAAAATATAACTATATTATAGTTATATTTTAAAATCGTTACGTAACGATAAGTATACCAGGTATAACTTTTGTTTTGCTTTTTTTAAATTTTGAACCAATTTAATTTATATTTGCCTATTTAGCTAGCAAGTCACAAAGTATTCGGAAGCATCTTTGTCTTCTATGCCAATTCTCTTGAGATTGAATTTCGATTATCAAATAACATGGTAGATTAGGGAGTACAGCAGTTTAAGACATCAATAGATCATGTCTTGAAGTTGTATGTTAAAAATTTAGGAATTTGTGATAAGTGTAAGCTCTTGAAAAATAGCACAAGTCCACAAAATAGAAAATAAAACTCCGATGTCTTTAGATAACTTTTGAAAATTGATAAAAAATCTTTTAAATTTTGTGCGCTGTTCTGGTAAAGCTCTAAAGCATATATTTTAAAAATAAAGAGTTGCACACAACAATCAACATTCCCGGAAACCACGAGTAATTTTGATTTTAAAAAAAATCAAGTTATGGAAGTTTTGATTTCGTTTTTTTTTTCTACACCGCAAAAAACGGGAATATTTTAGAGAAATTTTAATCAGAATTGAATTTTTGATATTTAACCTTAACCTTTTTAACCTTGAATGAAGAAATTAACAAATGATTTCATAAAAATATTATCATTAATCGTAGTTGTATTCAAAGTAATTATTCGACTATTACGATTATCCATTTTTCTCAAACTAGGTAGGTATATGTTTTTAGTTTGTTCTGCGTCAAGCGCCAAGTATCTAATCGTGCATTTTCCAAGATGCCACTGCACTAGGAAGAAAAAGTGGGCATTATGGATTTAATAAGATGATCCACTTTCTAAGAAACGACGGAATGTACCGCAACGACGAGAAGCTTTCATATTTTGGGATTAATCGCATGAATATATTGGACGAGAAATTTGTGCCGATGAATAATAGATAATGGCTATCATTGATTCGATTAAACTTTGAGCCTTCTGATTGAGCTTATTTAACACAATCCTCAAAATTGGTTTGCTTTTTTTGTAACTCATGGAATGGAAATGAAATTAAGGCTCTGTAGCAACAACAATCAATTTTGTTTAGCCAAAATGTAGCCACTTTTCTTCGCTTATAGGTGTCATTCTCATTCGGTTGATTGATAGTATTCCTCGAAAGTAATTTTCTACAGTACATATGTACTTATTACTTGCTATCAACGAATGCGCACCTTACAGAAGCAATTACTTTTTTCAAACAGTTGTAATCAAGTTTATTAGACTCTTAATTAGTTTGATTTGTTTTTTTGTTCTGCTGTTATTTTCTTGTAAGTACCTGACATGCATTTCAAATGTGTATGTATTTATGTTTGTAAGTATTCTGCATTATGGTCACGCCAGTTTTATACACATCAGCAGAATGAACGATTACATTTTTATCTCTCTCACTTTGCCTGCTTCCCATTTATGTAGGGTTAGAGTACAATACTAGAGATTGGTTTATAATGCAGTTGAACATAGGGTTGTTATCGTTTAATTTAGTATAATTTAGGTAAAAATAATTATTGGTGGAAAAAGACCATTTATCTTTTGGACTAATAATTGATTTGTATTAAGTGAAATAGGGTGCCAGTACTGTATTCGTTTATTACTACTCCGATAGCAAAAGTTTGAAATAGACTTGATTATTAGTTGTACAATCTCGGGCGCTCGGTGCCTTGTCTGCTGCTGGAGAAATTCGAATGAGGGAATTTTTCCAAAGCTCAAATTTTGTTTCTAGTACCTGAGCATTACACAAGGGAACAGCATTTTTGGAGCCGATGTTTTAATAAGTATTTTGGAAGATTTTGACGTCTTGAATTCAAATCATTCGTCAAATTTATATCACCTTTAGTATTTGTGATATGGTGTGTGGAAGTTTTAAAATTTATCAGTTTCAAGTAAAATCGATCTTTGTTAACTGATAAACTTATGAACCTACATGAAAGCTAAAAACAGATTTTGAATCTAGTCTTAAAAGTCTTTTCCTATTGGATATTGGATTTTTTGTATGTGTATGATCTTTTGTTTTGCAGATCTGAAAAAAAACTTCTAGAGCCATTTTCTCAGAAACTCAAAATAACTCGTGGTCGTCGAAAAAATTGATCATTGTTTCAAAATCTTTATTTTAAAAATCTTCGTAATTTTCTAGTTTGTTTTCCAAAAAAAGTACACGAATTGTTTGCTGACAGGAAAATAATAATGGCATACTGGGAATCAGACTTATGTTTGTCTTTGTCTGTCTTATGGCTTCTATTGAGGTTCGGAAAAAGGTTTCCATAGATAAACTTCAAGCGTAAACCGTCTAGAAATTTTTTTAAAGCATATTTAGGAATATCTTTGTCAGATATGCCTAAAGTGATTATCAGAAGTTTGGATCAGTCCATGAGCTGCAATCATGTGAAAGATACGAATTAACTTAAAGATTTTCAAATTTTTAAGTCGACTAAAACAAAAAGTTTCGAAAACCTCCGATAACCCAATTGACTCATTCTCAAACCACATATTTGACACTACATATTTTGATAACAGGCACTTCAACCAGTCATTTTTATTAACAGTTGTTGTATTTTGAATCATTAATTCCGGAGTTTTCTTAATAAAACATGAGGTGCACTTACAGGAATTTCCACCCCAAAACTGTCTATTTTTCAATTTACTCAGTTAATAAGTAGAGTGTCCATTCCCGGAAATTCCATGTTCGATTTTTTTAACAAGTCTTAGATTTTATTTGATGGTAGTTATAAAGAAAGAAACCTTGATGAACTTAGGTTTCACTTATAGTTAACAAAGAATTGAATTCAGGTTGCTTACATCAATCGCTCTAAATTATTTTTTAAACATAGCTTCACATGGATTTTGAATAAGGTTACATTTTCACTATTACGAATATTTCTACTCAGGCGATTGTATATTGTTGGACCTGCTGTAGCTAATCTTCTTTCTCTGATTCTTGTAAAAGCGTTTTCAACAAATAATCTATCGACATGCCGGGTATTATGGTTATGTTTTACATGTTCTACATTAAAGTAGTGATGAATGTCCTTGAAAACTAACGGATGATTCCACAGATAAGAGCACAATTCATTATAAGCTTTCGTATATATGGTTCTCATTTCCGATGTTGTAGTTTCCACATTATGATAAGAATATTCGAGTACCGTATCATCTGCAAATAGCCTGGAGGTGCCACAGAAACAGTAATGGTCCTAAATCGCTTCCTTGGGGAACGCCTACAGTTAAAGGTAACTGAGACTTAAATTTATTTTTTATCTTAAAAACTTTCAAATATCTTCGCATGAAGTCGTTGACTGTTTCTCTTATTACATATGCTTCTAGTAGCTTTTTAAGCAAAAAAATCGTGATCAATGGTATCGAAGGCTTTTGATACATAGAGAAACAACGCACATGGTGTTTCCTTTTTTCTGTCGAGGTTCTGTATACACTGTTGATCAATTCTAACACGACAATCTCCGTAGATCCACTTTACGGAACCCGTGTTTGGTATTAACATAGGAAATTTTCATTTTATGCAAATCTTGTTGCCAAAAGTTTTTCGAAAACCTTGCTGAAGGCAGAAAGGATAGAAATAGGGCGGTAACTATTCACATCTTTGGGATTACCAGATTTAAACACTGGACGAACAACAGCATGCTTCAGAGATTCAGGATATTTGGCCGAACTAACACTATCGTTGAAGGACGAAGATAGGATGGGAGCTAATTTAAAATGATGTTCTTGTAACGTTGATAACGAGAAGGGATCGATTCCAGGATCCAGTTTTGATATTACCGTTGTCACTACTTGAACAGTGGAGGATCGTAAGAAGATGCATTTTTTAATCCGCTGAATTTGTCCATGTTCGTCAATGTTTTCAGTTGAGTGATGTTGATTCGCCAGATGAGCTCCGACATACGTAAAAAAGTCGTTGAATGCATTCGCAAAACATATTGGATTTTCTACTAACTCCGTACACCGTTCAAATTCAATTCCAGGTAATCGATTTTTGATTTTCTTCCAATCAGTTCGTTTATCTGTTCCAAAGGAGTTTGATGTTGGAAGTATTCATTAACTGATCGTAATATGTAGTTTTGGCGTTTCGTTTTGCGTACTGCAGTTGCTTTTTTGCATGTTAAATTTGCTCGGTGAGGGTAACATTGTCGGGATTTCTTCTCCACTTTCTCAGTATCTTGTCTCTTACTTTTAAAAGTCGCTATACCTCATAAGTCATCCAAGGTCAATTTTTTTCATACGGACTGCTGTTGTAGATATGCGAGTGTGCTTTTCCGTAATTTTCGGTAGCGATCAGATAATTTCTGAGGAAGTCTTTAAACTCTTTTTGAAGATGTTTACCATTGGTGTGCCGTTTTGTTGAAATTCTAATTTCGGATGTTGATTCTCTGTAGTGTAAGTTAGTCAGGACAGGCCTATGGTCACTGATTTCACACTCAAGCGTGTAATTAGTTATATAGCTAAGGTCGTTGAATCGTACTACGCAACTATCCAAAAGATTGAATAACTCATTTCTCTCTATTCACGGACACGTTTAGATGTCAGTTTCCAAGAAAAATTACTCTATTTGGTTGAGAAATCTAAAGAAGCTGTAGTTTGGGGGTCTATATATTTCGTAGATGGTCATCGGCTCTCTGGTCAAAGACAATTCAATTTCAATGTAATGATATCCATAATTCCCGGGAATTCCTGAAAAATAAGGAGTATGTGGATATAATTGAGTTGTGTTATGGTGAAATAAGTGTAATTTCGAAAGATATCTCAAATAGTAATATGTTTATCTTGTTTATTATCTTGATATCATCTGACAAAGGTGGGTGTCTGAATGAATAAAACTTAAATCTAGATTTACATAAATCGTTTGCTAGTTTTAACCGTTTAATCATGTAACTATTATTTATTATGATGCATGTATTTAAGTATGAATTTCGATCAGCAAAAGCACCTACCACACTTTTAGCCTCAGTGTGGGTGGGTTTTCAATAAGTTCGTGAAACCCCTCGTTCGACATACATGTCAAAAAGAAAATATAAGAAAAAAGAAAATGAAATTTCGCTCAGTGGAGGAAAAAAACGGAAAAAGAGTGGCGTGACTCGCGCTTTTTCGGTCGCGGATTAAGTTGGTGGTGCGAAACACGGCACAAGCTGGACCAGAACCGGAACTCGAACGGATCGGCGTGGGCAACCAGTCTGCCGGAAACAGCAAACATTGCTGAAGCGGTATCATCTACTCAACAACTGTACCACAGTGGCTGCTGGTTGTCCCGCCTTGTTCTAACGGAAGCTCGACAAAATCGAAGCAAGAGTCCATCGCGTCGAAATCCAACCAGCGAGAAAAGGGCAACAAGCGAGTGTCGCATACGGGGCGCAAGCAACTGAAACATAAGCGGCTCCCAATATCGCCAGTGTCACGCCTTGGAAAAGGCAGGATTCGGTGTGCACAACAGCCCCTGCAACGGGGCTTTTTTGCTTATCTATTTTTTCTCAGCTTCCACACTGGTGGTATCGGCGAAAGGCTTTCGTTGTTAGACCTATTAGACCGGTTCAAAGCGAAAATCATCAGACTAGGAAAACCGTTCGGGGATCCAGAATTCCAGGAGTCAGCACGCAGGCGAAGTCTCTCAACAGCAGAAGGGAAGTGGGCTTCCCGGATAAGGGGCGCCTCTACGTCTTCATTGCTCACCCACACGGTCTCCAGCACTGTGCCTACAGCATCCTGCGAAACCTGCCGTGTCTCGAGAACACGGGCTCACTTCAACCACATCATCTGTTGTCGGCCAGACCACATCGCGGCAAGAGGGTGCACGGAGCAAAGCTGTTGGATTGCATGTTGGTTCCGGAAGTCCGGTGTTCGGACACTTGCGTGGTCTGCTTCGAAGCGACGACGACCAGTCATGATGCCGAATTCATGCAGGCAGCACAGCGTCAGGCGGCGCTAATCATCTTGCCCTAGTCAGTGCAACACCAGTAGGTTTTGGATGTTCGCTGCCCGAGCCTGCTGGTAACCATCAACACACTATCACAACCAACAACCCGACGGTCGAAGGATAATGGCGTGGAAGAAGTGAGACCGTCAGGAAGAAGAAGAACACCTGGTGCGGCGTGCGTCAAATGATGACCGAACATGTGAGTTTTTCCTTTGCTATGATCCACTAAATACATGCGAAATGAAAATCCTAAATCATCTAGTTGTGGCCAGCCCTTTTACTTGTGCGGAGTTGATTTTAAAGCCCTTTCACTTTTGCCATATGTAGCAATTAAGAAGAAAACACAGCACAATCATGCTATGCTCAATCCGTTGTTTGAAAGTTGCAATGGACACATTAAAATCGAATAGGGTATAATAACGGAGGAAGCACATTTTTTTGGCGGAACGAAGGGGGTCGTTACTGCCATAGCGCGTACTTCGTGGTTCCAATGAGAGCCAGTCTCGATTACGAAGGGTTCGTTCTGGAGCATAAATGTTGCAACGGGAAAGCCGCCAACAGCAATCAATTTCATTTCCCAAGATCTTTGACACGAACAGTGTTCGACCAATGGAATGACGGTCCGCCAGCGTATGGAGTCCAAGCAGAGCACATCGTTGTGGATAAGGCGGTAGATTTAACAGGTTTTCCCAAGGTAGTTCACGGAGAGCATACCGCACAAATCGCCGTTGAATTGCTTCGAAACGTGCAACCCACAAAGCCTCAAACGGCTACCATACCAGATTCGCAGATTCCATTATTGATCTAACCAGGCAGCAATACAAAGCTCGCAGGTAGACGGGATCGGTGAATTCTGTACTCAGGCGTACATGAATCCCAGCATCCTGTTGGCCTTCTCGAGTACCACAGAGTAATGGGGCTTAAAAGTCATATGACGGTCCAATAAAATCCAAGATCCTTTATCCGATCCACACGTTGCAGTAACTCACCCAGTATGCTGTATTCATATATGAATAGATGTTTCCTCCGACCGAATGTAATAACACAACACTTAGCAACGCTTAAAACCAGTAAATTATCAGCACAACCATGTCCAGGAAGCCTTGTAACTCGTAACAATCAGCTAAACTGTTTATGACCAAAAATATTTTTAGGTCGTCCGCATACAGGAGAACTCCACAGCTAATAAGAAGCAAATAAATGTCATTACAGAACATTGTAAACAACAGAGGGCCCAAATTGCTGCCTTGTGGAACCCCAGACTTTGGAATAAAAGGAACCAATTCTAACAGCTAAACGGCGGCGGCGATTCGTAAGATAACTTTTTATTCTAGCACATAGTCGTTCAGAACATCCCAAACGTTGCAATGTGTACGCTCATAGGAATTTCTACCACTGTATATAGCGCCAGCACTAAATTTTACTTCGTAAGTCGGAACCTCCGACTTCCGGTTTACTAGATTGTCGGAAGTCTATGTTCTGCTGTCAGTTCAACAGTGACGTTTCTAAAATTTTGATTTAAAAGCACAATTTTCGTTCTTTGGACGCTTTTCCAATCATCGCTTATTCAAAAATGAATGTTAATATCAACGATTTTCACCAGGCAGGGAGGGAGGGTGGTGCCCGTTGTGATCCAGTTTACCGCTCGCTAAAATTAAGTTTCTAACAACGTGACACCGTAGATAATGGGTGGTTAAGGAGAGAGAAGATTTTTCCTCCTTCACAATTAATAACAGTGTGTTCGGAGTGTTATTCCGTGGAAATGAATTCCGTTCGGGCTCACTCTCTCATCAGCACCACGAGTGTATGGGGTGGGGTCTGGGGTATTACTTTCTACGCATCCGATGAGAAAAGTTACGTACTTCAGCAACTCAAAGTAACAACTCCCATAAAATATGTTCTTCTTATAGCTCTTTTTCGAAGGCAAAACAACAACAATCCAGCAGCAGCAGCGACGATGGCTCCAAACTTCTGCTGCTCGCAAGCTATGGTCTCTATGGCTGTGGTGGCCGGGTCCTGGCCGCCGTGTGGTCCATGATGCGATTATTCTTGTCTTTGCTGCGCTCTTGGGCTCTTGGTTTAGTCTCACTTTCAGCAGAGTTAGTATACCCAACCAACATTTACTTCTTTGCTTTTACCGTCGTCGTCTGTCGTCCCTGATGTTCGTTCTTCTGATGTTCTGTTACTTGCTTGCTTGCTGCTGCTGCGTGTTGGGGTCGTATTCACTCACTGGTGATTGTGATTAGTTCCATTCATACCAGTGCTCAATCTAGACGCGTTTTTGACCGTCTTCTCTCCTTCGGTGTGTGGCACAGAAAAGAAAGACACCCCATATTACTCTAGCAGCTCTAGCAGCAGTTTTGGGGGTGGGTGGTTTGTGAGAAAACGTATTGGAAAAGCATAAAAAGTTGCATTTCTTTCGAAGGGAACCACTTTTTGGGGGTGTATTGGTGTAGTTTGTTGTTTGTGCTGGTGCAGTGGGGTGGAAAAAGTTCATCGGTGCATTTTTTCTCCTTGCTAATGTGATGTTGTTGTTGACTTTCCACTCTCTCAGCCGCCCAACGTGGTTTGTGTTTTGGTGAGGCGCGCGCGATCCGACTAGCCGCTGAGGCGATCATATCGGCATATCACGGCCGCCCTGGAAAAATAGCGCCAAATGTTCCGGTAGCCTTTCACAGTGGTCCTGAATTTGTAAATATGAAAAAAGAACGCAACCGGTAAAAATATGACGTCTGCGCAGACGAGTTGCTGGCAGCCGTTTGAAATGTTTGATTGCAAATTGTTTCTTCTTAAGTGCAAGGAGAAATATCAAACTGCTTGTGCAATAACCATAATGATTGATTGGAATCTCATGATGTACTTATTCGCTAACCTCGTGCGGGTGTGGTACTAATTTGATCGCTCCGTGTGTGTGATCTGTGGTGCTGAGTGCTCCTATACCTAAAGGTGAAAGTAGTTGGATTATTGAATTCTAATATCAGCAAACAGTTGAAAGTGCCAAAAAGTCGTTAATTTTATAACTCGTTATAAAAACATCGCCAACAGCAAGAAACAACAATGAAACAATAGCACAACGTGATGCATCGGAAAAATTGTGCCATTCTCTACAACATTGAGCATATAATTTTAACAAACGAAGAAAATTATATCTGGTAGATATAAGCAAAAGCAAGTCACATTATAATACAACTTCCCTCCCCAAACAAGCCCCCAATCACCGCAGTCCACAATCTCCGCTGGCTGCTATCTCGGCTTGGCTCGGCTCATTCCAAAAACCGAAACCCTCAGAACGAGGAACGTGTGTGCCGTGCCGATGTTGATGATCGTCAAAAGCGAACATCGTCAGAACTGGGACGAGCGCTCACGAATAATAATGGAATTCAGCCGTATGGTAAATATTGATTTTATTATGTTCGTATAACAATAATAATAGTAGGTATAAACTATAAGAGAGCGTTTATTTCTGCTTTCGTTGCATAAAGCTAACGCTCGTTGCTTGGTCTAGAAAAGGTGCTGCTTGTAAATGACTAGCATCCATACACTATAGTCTATTACACGTGTAGAAGAGAGCCAGTTGTCAACCGAATAAGCCAGATTCCAACGACCTCTTGCCATTGCCTTCTGTTATTAACTTTATCTCTTACTTGGTCTCATATTATACGATTGTGTGACCGAAACCATGGCGGCGCGGCAAGGTAACGGACGAAGTGGGAAGTGTGGGATCTTTCAACGTCTTATATGGAGGAACTTAAAGTTTAAACATTACATATATTGCCATTGGATTGGAATCTTGCCATATGTAGTATTACCTACTATTTACTGTTGTAGGGGTACTGTGTAAGTACCTTTTGTGTAGCCCCTCTCAACATCCACACATCTCGTTGTAATACTAGAAAATCGAGGACTGTGCGAAGCAGTTCGGGTTATGTTATGCATTCTTATCCGAGCAAAATGTTCTGCTTACAATGTGTCATATTATTTATGCTGTCACATTGTAGATTAATGTTTTCTATCCCGAGATGGTTCGACGAAAAGTGATAAATTTTTCTTCAACGCCATTCCACTATATGGATGTACATACCTATGTAGCTACTTGAACCTATGTACCTATCATGGAAACTCTTTTGCCACCAGCGGTGTTGCTGATTCTAGTTCTGAAAATGATTGATTTTTGGAAAATAGTGGAAAACGGTGAATTTAGAAGGAGCTAATAGACGCACATCCAATGTAAGATAATATTTTGTTTGGTTTCGATTGAAGTCGTTTAACATCTTTATGTCATTCGCGACTTATATCAACGGTGCAGTTGGCTGACAGTCATTGAAAAACTTATCCGGTACAACTGTGATCGATGTTTACTCTTGGGCTCGAACTCACGGACATTGGCTCAGGAAGCAACTGACTTG
Source organism: Uranotaenia lowii (assembly GCF_029784155.1). Lineage (NCBI taxonomy): Eukaryota > Metazoa > Arthropoda > Insecta > Diptera > Culicidae > Uranotaenia > Uranotaenia lowii. The sequence continues at coordinate 72,652,434 of NC_073693.1, read as the reverse complement.
CCAGCTGAGCTAAATCACAAGCCCGATATAAGATAATAAATATAAACATAGTGCATATAAAAATATTTTATGGATGCCTTAGAAAACTGCTACAGAACATTTTGAAATTATTATCCTGAGGAGTTTCAGATCTAAATTACTTAAAAAAAAACAAATAATGAAATCTAAGTTAATTCATAATAATACAAACTGGCCGTTCAGAGCCATTATTATATTTCTTCAACCCTCAATCCGTCCTAAAAATTTTCACCCGTTAGAGTTCCTAGAGTGTCAATTAGACACTCCTCGCTTAGAAACGCTATATCTTTCTTGTTTCCCAACCGATTTGTATAAAGTAAAAAAATAAACCTCGTAAAGTAACACCTTACTCAGACAATATTCAGATACAACATTTCTAAGTCTAATAAAATAAAACCCGAAAACGTATGCTTAGGAAAAAAGACTGTAGACCAGCTAAGAAATGCTCAAAAAAAAATTCACTTAGTGTCCAAGAAAGGTGATGTTATAAGCTATAGGTTGCGCACAAGGATATATTCTTTAAATTTTTTCGAAATCATGACCACAAAAAATGTGGAAAAAGTGGTGTAAAAACTGTACTTTGGTTCTAATGTTTTCAGTCGCAGTAGAAAAATGTTGAAAAATGGATTGTAAAGTTGACGTAATTTGACGTATTTTGACATCATTAGATTCTCAAAACATGTAACACAGTATGTTTTATGCAATTTTCAAAGGTTGCTGTTTTTCAAACTTTTTGTCAATTTGAAATTTTCCAGATTTTCTAACACTTAAAATCTACACAGCCTTTGGGTTAGTCGTTAGTCGGTTTTGCCGCCCAGATCCGCTCACTTTCGAAATAAACCAGCAGCTGCTAGTGCTAGTCTGCGCAGACTAATGAATATTCGGAAGGTATTTCATATTTTTGTTTATCATATTTTTAGAAAGTTTCGCAGGGCATATAATTAGTTCAACAGAATCGGCATGAAATTGCGTTTCTGGTGAATGTGAATTTATTGCGGAAATCCTGCGTTAATATACTCAAATCCAGTGCAAAGTAGATTCAAAGTGTAAGAAAATCTGAGAAATTGCAAATTTTACAATTCTGACGGTTTATTGATTAAAAAGTTCTGTTTTTACACCACTGTTTTACATTTTTTGTGGTCATGATCTTTAAAAAAATTATAGCTCCTAACTTCAGGTTTCTTGGACACTAAGTGAAATTTTTTGAGCATTTGTTAGCTGGTCTGTAGTCTTTTTTTCGAAGCATGTTTTCTCGGACTTTTTTACCAGACCTTGAATACCTAATTTATAAATGGATGGATATTATATTAGAAACATATTCGAGTTGCATTAGGACGTTTTAAAAACTATAAGTTTTGTACAAACCGGTTGAGAAACGAGAAAAATATGTGCCCAGAGAGCGTTAAAATTCGATTGTTGCCTTACGATTTTCTTTCTACTACGACTAGGCGGCACTGATGTGCATGAACTTCGCCTTAGTCCGTAACTCCGGCAAATCCGTCAAACAACAAGCCCCCTTATATGTATTCACTTTCTTTGGATGGAACGTTTTTGTTTTTCACATTTTTTAACTCAATGTTGAAATCGTTATAACTTTTCTTATAAAGCCTTTTAAAGAGTAAGGAGTGTATTCCAAAAAAAATGCAACACTGTGTTTTGAGCATAACTTCTGTTTGTGAAGCTATCTACTAGTATATTGCTTATATGTTGCAAATTATTGTGACGTTCTGTCCTGTGGTTTTTGAAATATCGTCCAATACAGGAGATCATTGACTGGGCACGATCGCAAAAAAAATCAGGAAAGTCCTAGTAGGAGGCCCAAGAACAGCTGAAAATCAACTTTTTAACCAAAACTCATATGGTAAATCGTTCATTCCAAATTTCACTATTCACGAAGTGAAGATGAATGATTCCATGAAGGTAGGGAATGTAAAAGATTTTATCAAACGCAAACCAAAAACTTCGATTAGGGAAGTGACAATTTTTTTTTTCACTGGCTCGTCTAGCTGACTCATAAACAGACCTAACTTCATTTATGCAAGGTAAAAAAGGTGCTCGCCGATAAACGAAATACGGTAGTCAAATCGTGCGCAAAATATTGGAACCACTAGCGAGGAGATATTTTGCAAGCAAAACGAACCCCTTTGCAGGCACCTGGCAATGACGCCCAAAAATTAAAGTCGATGAGCTTCTTCATTGGACGCTATTTCAAAAACCACTTGACAGAACGCCGCAAAAATTTGCACATGTGAACATTTTATTGCTAGCCAGCATCACTGAAAGTTTCATCAGTTTCCATCAATGCATGCAGAAGTTATTCACAAAACAAAGTGTTGCATTTTTGCGAATACACTCCTTAATAGTAGACTGAGTCGATTTGTGGTCATTTTTGAATTTCTCAAACTCTGGGGTCTTAAAAGCTTCGTTTTGGTCCAAAACTCATCCATGATTTTTTGCAGAATTTTTAAGTAATAGTTACATAAGTAAATTTGAACTTTTATGTTTGTATGGGAAAATAGAATATTTTGTGCTGAAAAATCAACGTCGTTTTGGTTTCATCTGTGGGACCGAGCCTGCTGATGGTTTTTGTCCAATTTAAGAATTATCGAAAGGAAATTTTCCGCTGAACAACTTTTTAGAACATTATAACTTTGTATCTTTTTAGACAAAAAAATTATTAGCTGTTTAACAGGTGTATTTCTTTTGGCATTGATAAAAAATAAATTCAATTGACACCACTGCTGGGTGCCTAGCAAGGTATTGTATGACCACTTTTCATGCAATACTTCGCGGGGCATAAGCAGTTTTTTTTACGTTTTCACGTTTTTAAAATAGAAATACTGATTTACACTTAAAATCCTAGAACATAAGATGCATTATTTATCTTTATATATTTTTGCATCTTTATTATTATCACTATGTATATGATCCATTTGATAAATTTGGGTTTAGTGAGATGAATCATAAATATATGCTCCATTGGGAAGATAACAACACATCAACAAGAATTATTTGGAAAATACATAGAATTTCTTCCCATCATTGATCATAAATTAATACGATCCTATTGTTGTGAAATATTTTTTGGTATACCCATTCCTCAAAAGTCTAATTGTTGACACTTTAGAAATTTCCAGTTTTGCCTTGAACAATGGCCGCCATGACGCCTTGCGCCAGATAAACAAACCATGGCGTTTTTCGAAAAAAATTACTGAAGCGATTTTTTTTATTTGACGGAATGATTTTCATGAGTATTGATAAATAGCCAGTGATCCACTTAACTTATTGAAAATTAATATGTTTTTATTGAAATCTAAATAAATCATCATTTGATTCTGCTTCCAAAGGCAACCTTCTGCACTTCAATATTTTTATTTGAGGATAATTATGAAAACTTTTCAAGTCATTGAACATCAAATCACGACTTCATTTAAATTCGGAAAAATTCGACTTTCGTTCGGTTTTTGAACAACCGAGCAAAAACTAGTGAACCGATTTTCTACAAATTTTGTGCAATGATTCTTCACTCATACCTGCATATTCGGTGAGAAAATTTTAACCTAGTTAAAAAACGAGCTGTGTAAAGTTGAGGATCACCTGTGCTTGGCCGAATTTTAAAAAAATCAATCACAGACTTGTCAACTTTTCCAAATTATATAAAATAATTTACAAAATATCAAAAAGAAATGTTGCAAAAGCCACACAATACCAATAACTCTAGGTGTTAGTAGAACATCTGGTGTAGCACTGTAGATCAGTGGTTTTCAAACTTTTTCCACTCTATTTGGTATTTTGGAGGTCACCGCCCCCCAGGAGTATTGTTGAACAAATTTGTATAGAAATACATACAACAAAAATTGGTAGTTCTGAGCTCTTTCACCGCCCCGTTGTAGGCCGTTAACAAACCCTGAATTCGAATCGTTTGCCAGATTTTGTCTATCAGCTCTTGTTTAAGTGATATGGCGTGTGGAAATTTTGAAATTTATCGATTTTGAGTAAAATACTTGATTCAATCAAGGACTCAGATTTGGCTAGATATCATAAATTTAGAGATAGCTTTTAAAATATTAAATTGTACAATTTTTGAAATTGAAATATACAACATTACAACTCTTTCAGACACTGCTGGAGAAAGTCTTGAGTATTCGATATAAAAGATTTCAATTCATTTAAGAACTTTGTTGAAGACTGTAACACGATTGAACTTATGGGTTAAGAAATGTCTCAGATACAATTTGGGTTAAAATTTCTTAAAAGTTAAGTCTAAATTACCGTATTTTGCCAAATTAGGAACAAGAACCAATAAGAAAACTTCAATATCTATCTGTTTTAAAGAAATGAACCAGCTGAAAACTAAAAATCTCTATAATAAAATAAAATTAAAAAAAACTTCTATCTTTTTTCTTAGAAGTCAAAATTACTCGCTATCTTCGGGAATGTTGATCATTGAATAAAAAACCTTTAACTTCCAAATCTTGGTAATGTTCAACAGTTGTGCCAGAAAAGTGCACAAATTGATTAAATAAATTTTATCCATTTTTCAAAGTTATTTCGAACAAATATCTTCTAGAAAAAATTTAACTGCATATTTGGAATCAGCGTAGTAAAAATAATTTCTTAAGTTCTTTGCACCACAGAAAGATGTATGTTCATGTAATGTTCAGATTTTTCATAAAATACGCGGATCTATGTGGGGATATGTGTGGTAGAAAGTATGATATGCTTAAGGTTAAGGATCATCGTTCTTTTTAACATCTACAATATTCTGTAAGATATTTTGCTTGAATCCGACTTTCATCTTATTTGATTTTAAATAAACAATTGACTCGCTCAGCACCTGTTTCGAAATGGTTTGTACCAGATTTCAATTAAGTCTCTTGTAAAGTATTTACTTCAATTTTTCCTTTATTTATTGGATTTGTGGAAAGTGGATTTTTATATTTGTAAGTTTCAACTACAAATGTTGGACTATGACTAAACTTTCCAAGGTCCAATATATGAAACATGCAAATTCATTGCTACTCAAACTTTGCCTTTGAATGCTACATATACCCACCATAATGTTTCTCGGATCATTTTTTTTTTCTAATTATTTCATGCTCAATCTTCCGTGGGCAAACTTTGAAATAATTGGATCGCCCTCGTTGTAGCTACAATGTACGCAGTATGTACACATAAACTCAAACCAAATTCAAATTTAAACAAGAATCGCAAATTATCTTTTAATGGAATGCATCTAAAAATAACTGCCAAAACAGTCGTCCGTTTATATGTATGGAAGGCTGTAAGCTAAGTTAGTCAAAAAGCAACGACCGAGGGTGAAATGTTTGCAGTACGGAAAAAGACGAAAACATCACTAACATCATCGTTGAATATAATAGCAATAAAATAGAAATAAATTTATAAATTAATAAAATTCAGCGCAGTCGCAGTCCGGTCTGGATTTCTGTTCCTCGCTATGCCGGTCGAGGTTTAGCTCTGCTGCTGGAGAAACGTGGCCGGGACGCAGCCGAGACGTGTTACCTGCCTCCGGGCGGCAGTGGCTCGGCGAGGGTGGATGAAAGACCATTTTCTTAGCCCGGTTTTATCTTTTGCTGTACGGCGGGCGACGCACGTACAATCTAGGAACGAAAGCGCTCTAACGGAAATTATAGTTAGTGAGGAGAGAGGTGCTAAAAGATGATGTGGTTTTAGCTACATATTCCTCACTCCCGATTCGTTCCCTTCTCGATTCGATTGCTTGGAAATGGACATAATCATTAAAAACTGAACAGCATAACACTTTAGAATAAATCAGAAAACGACACCCGGCTCACCCGCACACAGCCCCCAGATCGAATCCCGGACACCGATAGGTGGTGGTAGCTGGGAATGTTATTTACTTATTTATCTGTTTGTTCGTTCGAGATTTACATATCATTATCTGCAACATTGTTTGAACTTTTCTATGTAGGGTAAAATCCTACGGTGGATGTTGCTCATGGTCCTGCAGGAATTTTGACTTCAATCGAACGAAATGAAATGCTCGAGAATTTAGAAATTGTCTAATTGTTAGTTTCCGAAATCCCACTGTTTGTATTTTCCAGAACGTAAGAAGGTTTAACCCTTTCCTTCCCATGGTAGCACAGGTGATCCACAACTTCGCACAGCTCGCATTTGAACTGGACGCTTTGGATCAATACCATTTTCTCAGCGAATGTGCAGATACGAATCAAGAATCATTGCACAAAATTTGAAGAAAATCGATTCACTTATTTTTGCTCGACAGATCTAAAGCTGCGCAAAAGTTGGATTTTTTCAAATTTGAATCAAGTCGTCATTTTATGTTCAATAATTTCACAAGTTTTCATTAATATCCTCAAATAAAAATACTGACGTGCAAAAAATTGCTTGTGTAAGCAAAATCTAAAGATGGTTTGTTTAGATTTCCTCGAATACATATAAATTTTCAAATAAGTAAAGTGGATCACAAGTTATACACTGCGAACCAAACGTACTTTTCATCTTTCTAAGTTTTTTTTTATGAATACTCATGAAATTCATTCCGTCAAAAGTTTTTTCTCTTCAGGATAGATATTCCATGTATTAAAATAACCACTACTTTGAAAAAATATTGAAAGTTATGTGAGTTAAAAAAAACTTAATATTCAGTTTTTTCTCTCGCCAAGTGTCATGGCGGCCATTGTGCAAGGCAAAAACAAAAATTACAAAAATCTCAATAGTTTGACTTTTGATGGATGGATATACCCAAGAAACATTTTATCAAAAAGGATTGTTTTAGTTTTTGATCAATGGGGCTGGCAACTGATTGAACATTTTTATTATCTTTTACCTGTCGGCAACTTATGGGGTTCAAACCCAAAAGTTTTCTTGCCGATACCGGGAAACGAACCCGGTACGCCAAAACCAGATTCGCGCCAGCCTATCTGCTAGACCACATCGGTGCTAAGATATTTCAACATGGGTGCACGGAATGGTTGCAAATTCGCCGTTGTAAATTATATAGAGTGAAACATTTTTCAACTTGCTTCAGAACACAACATATTTTTGAGTCAGATATGATAGGTATTGAAAAACTTTTTAGGAAAAACAAATCAACGTAAAATTTAACAATGTTGATTCATTATTCTTATTTTCACTGTTTTTCGTCGCACGACATAACTTGATGCACATAATTCCTAAAGTTAACTCGGTCTATGGTAACCGTTCTCAAATTTCTTGGATGTTGATTCAATTACCGTCTTATCAGATAAATATACGTTTTCAAAAACCTGTTTTTTAATAATAAATAAATAAAATCAGGATATAATTGAAATATTTCTTTTCCAGAAATGCAAAAAACGGAACTAAAAATAAAAATCGTTATTTAAATTGTTATGTCTCGACATGAAAGACATGGTTTAGACTTTGGTTTAGTTGAGATTTGTCAAAATGTTTTTTAAAAATTTGCAAAAAGTACAATATTTGATTAAAATGTGGTGAATCTGTTGAGAACGTTTCGGATGTTCTTTAGCGGCAGCGTTTTATTGGCGTAGCTAAAAGCTAATTAATTATTTTATTAATTTTAAGTTCATGATTGGATATAAGTAAACTTACATTTCTTAACCTCCAAATCTATCTTCCTCAACAAATCGATTATAACAACTGAAATTTTACTCGTGACGAGTTCTAAAGAAGAATATAATTTTAATATAGATAACATTTTAAGCTTTATGTACTCACATTTGATATAATCAAAGAAAACTGGTTTTAAAAATATAAGTTTAGTGAAAGTATGTGATTCACAATTCGCGCGTTCTTGCAGACCAATGACGAAGCTCTTTCGATCGTTTCCACCAACTAAGTCTCTCGCCTTAAGTGTCAAACGATCACAGTTTTCCATCGGTGTCGGATCAATGTTTCGATGGGGGCAAGGGAGCGACCAAAGATGCGGGAACAGAATCCGTGCACCCATAGTGAAAAACCATGTAAACCATATTTTCTTTTGAATATATAAAAGCCTTTATTCTTTACCTTAAGCTTGCAAAAAAGTTGATTTTTGATTAATGGCGGTGAATCCGAGCACACATGGTAAATTTCTCCACTTATAGAAAAACTACAATATTAGGTATAATTTATAAGCAATATGTTGAAAACCTTCAGAGGGATGGGTGCTAGAAAATATCTACTACGACAAAATTGAAGTGAAACCGTGCACCCATATAAAATAACCATATCCATCAAACATGATTTTCTAATAACATTGATAATGTGTTTCAATTTTTTGAAAATTATTTGAAATAATCTTTTTATGACACACACGCATTCGTTAAAATGAGGTGATTCCGTGCACCCATGGTGAAAAAATGTTTCCATTTTATAACAAAAATATTATAGAACAAGTAACAAAATTATATCAAAAGGAAAAAATTCAAAATAATATGTAATAAAAAATTTCCCCTTTACCAGTCATTTTTAGTCATGGTCAAAATAGGTATATTCAATTTGCCGGTCCTTCTAAAGGGTGATACGGTCAAAATTTGGTCAAGGGAAAACGCGTGTAAATCGGTGAAATCGTTTATTTAAAAAATCAAATTAAATTTCTTTTTCAAATTTAATTAGTGTAAAATTCAGGAAAAATATTCAGTTAGGCTTCCGCTTTTCCAAATCCGAATTGCCGGGCCTTACGCTTAACCCCTGCCATCAGATTTTGTACAGCCACCTTGTCCACCTTCTTCGCCGCAGAAAGCCAGATTGCCTTGAACTGCTGCTCGTCCTTAGCAGTTTTTTTATCTTCTTTAGGTTCCGCTTGACAATAGCCCAGTATTTCTCAATTGGGCGGAGCTCTGGCGTGTTGGGAGGGTTCTTGTTCTTGGGAACCACCTACACGTTGTTGGCGGCGCACCACTCCATGGCCTCTTTACCGTAATGGCAAGATGTCAAATCCGGTCAAAACAGTACGGAACAATCGTGTTTCTCCAGGAAAGGCAGCAGACGTTTATTCAAACGCTCTTTCACGTAAATTTCTTGGTTGACAGTCCCGGAAGCTATAAAAATGCTGCTTTTCAAGCCACAGGTACAGATGGCTTGCCAAACCAGATATTTCTTCGCGAACTTTGACAGTTTCATGTGCTTGAAAATATCTGCTAGCTTTCCCCTTACGTAGGTTTCGTCGTCCATTACCATGCAGTCAAACTTCGTCAGCATCGTCGTGTACAGCCTCCGAGATCGCGCTTTGGCCGTCGTATTTTGTATATCATCGCGATTTGGAGTCACTACCTTCTTGTAAGGCGATAGTCCGGCTCGTTTTTTGGCTCGATGCACGGTTGTAGACGATACACCCAGCTTATTTGCGGCATCTCGGAGAGAGAGGTTAGGGTTTCGCTTGAAACTACCGGCTACTTTCTTTGTCGTCTCAGCGGCTTCCGGTTTTCGATTTACCCCCGATCCCGACTTCCTAGCTGTCGACAAACGTTCCCCAAACACTTTAATTACATTTGTAACGGTTGATTTGGCAACTTTTAGCGATTTTGCCAGCTTTGCGTGCGAGTAGTTCGGATTTTCGCGATGCGCGAGCAAAATTTTGATACGCTGCTCTTCTCCCTTGGACGGCATTTTGACAGCTGAAGAGTGAATTCAAAAATCAAAATAGGAGCAACACTCTACACACACACACCTTCAAAATGAGGGGTGTTCAGGTTTTTTAAATGCAAAATTGGAAGAAATACGTTAAGTTGATATTGACCAAATTTTGACTGTATCACCCTTTAGTATTAAATAAAAAAGCAGGTCTTCCCTCTATCGACTACACGGACTTGGCCGGCGTCGTTACCGATTCTTTCAAAGAAGGAGATTATCAAAATTGTGCAGTGAGATGTCGTTGCTTGTTCCCAGCAACCCTTCGTTTGGTTCATTGTGCAATGTTGAACATCTGGAATCAATCACAGAGTGCAATCATTATGCCATTAACCAGGAGCAGGTGGACCGCAGTAGATAGCAAGCTCAAGCTCAAGCTAATCAAAAATCGATTTTTCTCAAAACTGAAGATTTTCTAAATTTCCACACGCCATATCACCAAAACCAAAAAAATATCATAATTTTGAAAAGGGAAAAACTTTGAAATTTCAAAACGAAAAATTGCTAGCAAGCCTGGTTTTACTGCTAACGCTAGCTGGTTATACAACAAAACAACAACAACTGGAACAGAAACTGGAAAAAGCAATAACAACAGCGCAGCAGTGATAGAAAAAGGGGTTGTGAAAATGCTACGGCTCTAAAATATAATAAACCAAACGGAACGGAGAAATACTAGAAGAAATGAAAGAACAAACGAAGGAAAAAAAGATTAAACAAACAATAAAATTCAAAAGCCCCAAAGAAGTGCCCGAGCGAGTGTCTCCGCTAATGTATACAATACAGTTAACAACAACAACGGCAAACGGCTGGCTGAGCCGTATCGATGGAAGTTTAGCTCAGCACACGGAGAACTCAGAATCTTTTATTATTATTTTAATATTATACCTCAATAGTCGACAAATATCATCCACCATCGTTTCATCACCAATTCATAGCCCGGTTAGATCCTCGGTTGTGGTGTGGTTGAGAGAGGGTGTGAGACGCATTCGGAAGGGCGCGGTGCGCTGTTATACGACCGTCGTGTCTAACTTCTCCAGTCAACTTTTACTGGTCTCTTGGAAAAGTTTATTCGAACAAATATGTAGGTATGGAGAGAAGTTGCTAACAGAAATAAAATAATATTATCGATCGGAAAAATAAAATCGTTTTACGCTTTTATACTTTTTATACAAGAGGAAATATGGGCTGGATGATGGTATAACAGCAAGAAGGAGAAGCGATGCGAGGGCACAGACATAAGGAACGAAGACCGAAGTATTAAGCTACACACGTATCTATCTTGCTTGCTTACTTGCTTGCCCCGAGTAGAGTAACAACGAGAGTCCCTTTTTCTAGTTGTTTGTTATAGATGTTTACATGATTCTGAAAACGTTTCTCAAACTGTGAAAGGGGCCATCAGCCAGTCAACTCGGGCAGCCAGCAGTTAGCCCCGAGTATTAAGAGAATTATAACACGACGAGAGGAAGCGCGCACATATTGAGTTCACGTTTTTCGCTTGATTCCATCGTTAGATCAAGAGATTAGCAGCCAAAGAAATTGAACGAGTCGAGTCGTTCGTGTACACAATCTATCGTTAAAGACCGACCAACAAACAGTCTTTATAATAGTTAGTTTAGTAGAGCTCTCTAGTAGGTAGTTGTTATCCATTAATTCGCGCACTCTCGATTGTGTAATTGAAAGTGATACATTGCATTAAACAACCCCCCGGTAATTGAGAGGAAAACAGTGTTTTCATTCGACGTTAGATACGGTTTACCTACGAGTGGAGAATGATAACAGCAGCACACTCACTATTCGACTCTTTGGATAGTCGTTAGAGAAGGCAACAACGTGTGCACGACGAGCTTTAATCCATAAAAGTGCGCCGAGATACATGTACGCTCTTATTCTGGTTTGATTCCACGGATATACGCTGAATACCCCGACAAATCTACAGTCCATTGTCGCAGAACGTTATGGCCTACATAAACCCTAAAAAGTCGTAAATGCTCAAGTTTATTTCGTTCCATTTTTCGGGCTGCCGCTGCTGCTCTTTTATTTAATTAAACCAAGCAAGGAAAATAATTTCCATTTGTTTGCTTTTTCGTTTCTTTACTTTGTTGTATATATTCGAATGTGCGCACTCGAACGAACTGAACTGAACTGTGCTGTTGAGTGCTGCTGCTCCTCCGCCTGTGATGCTCATATTTGCGTTCAATTCCTTAGTTTAGTTTAGAATATGTATTCCTATCTGCCGCGTGTGAAGTTGTGTTCGGCAGTTAGTCTCTATTTGGCTGTTTAAGTATCTAACGTAGACACTCCATTGCTGCAGCAGAGCAGTACCACTTTCAAGCCAAAACCAATTAAGTGTCTATATTTATCGAAAAATGATGGCACTTTTACCTGCGTTTTCCTCCGACCAACCGCTGGATCTCAACATCGTCACCAGTGTGATACCGCAGCAGAAAAATCTTCTCTCCTATGTTGATGTTTTGGAGGTCATTATCCTTAGAAGATTACCTAATTAACAACTAAAGCAAACTATGTTCATCAAAATTTAAACCAAAACGTTTTCTCTTCCCCAAAAAACAGAAAGATGAGAAGCTGTGCGAGTACTACCGCCGGATGCCGGTGCTCTACGACAAGGCCCACCCGCACTACAAGTTCCAGTCGAAGAAGGAGAAGGCCTGGCGGGAGTTGGGCCGGCTGTGCGACATGGACATTGACCAGTGCAAGAAGCGGATGACGTACTTCCGCTGCCGGTTTACCGTCGAGCGGCGCATCATGAAGAACGGCGTGAACTGCAGCGAGTGGCCGCTGCTCGATAAGCTCAAGTTTCTGAACAAACACATCAAGATCCGGCGACCGCGGGCCCCGAACGGTGACGTCGATCCGGACACGTAAGTGATTTTCGTTATTTATTTTAACTTTTTTAGAGACAAGAATCCGTTGGAAGATTTCGAAATTTTAAAACATCCAACCGTTGCACAAGGATCTCCCCGAACAAATCTGTACCTATATCGGAAATCGAATGGTCTGGTTCAGTGGTCGGCAACATTTTGAGTCGAAAGAGCCGAAAACTTTAAATTTTCAAAATATCAGAGTTTGAAAGAGCCACATTGAAAATTTATTGTTACTGTGAAAACAAAATATAACAATGATCGATGAACATTAGTTCTACGAAAATAACTTTAAAACCATCAAAGTTTTTTTTTCTAACTCTTGGATATTTCATTTAAATCTTGGAAATCTGGGATTCTCTTCTGGATCGTCAACTGTTGTAACATCTTTTTATATGGTAATTTTATTTTGGCTTTCTCGGTCTTGAATGTAGATCAAACAACGGTGGTTTTTGAAATACCCGACGTTTCAAAAACCACCGTTGTTTGATCTACATTCAAGACCGAAAAAGCCAAAATAAAATTACCATATTTCATTCCCGGTTGAAAACATAAACCTAACATCTTTTTATTTTATATCAATTTTAATGCGTTGGCGAATATCGAGTCAAGCAAGACAATTCAAAGTCCATATCTCGCGTGAGCTTTTATTACGTTGTATGAAACATCTTAAGAAATCACAAAAAACTGTTGCAAAAGTTACCAAAACAACTCAAATTTGTATCACACATATAGAATATGTTGTCCGGACTACAAATGTTCTAAATGAAAAATAAATGCGAAAAGTTTATATCAGTTTTTGTATTTTTTGTGATAAAATTGTTTGTTTACATTTTGTTTTATACGACGTAATGAAAGCTCACGCGAGAAATCAAGTTTGAATGAATACTTTGCAGTGAAAGATTTGAACAAATTAACATTAGCAGGATATTTATAATTTCTTCGGCAATGAAAAGCTTATAAAATAACAAAGTAAAGGGAAATCGATTTTTTTAAACTTATCATGCTTTTTTATGACATTCCCCAGATTTAGGTTATTATTTCCAAAATCCTCAAGCATGGCCGTACGAACGTGGGGTGTTTTTGGGGTTTAACGCACCCCACCTCTCCACTGTGGTCCAAAAGGGCTTAAAGTGGAACTTTTTTCGTAGCGCCTCTGTCTTTCATATTTTCTCTTAAGTGTCTTCAGAACATTTGCTTCTTCAAACATGCTTCATAACTTGAAAGCATCAAAAGTTAGTCAAAGTCCAGTATAAAAAAATTGAAAATTCTAACTTTCTTATTTCAATAGATAGAGCTTTACTTTATACTACAAAGTTGTAGGATACGTAAAAATATAAAACTTTGTTGAATACATCAAAACTCTATCTCTTTTCAAAGCAGAGTTATAAAGGTTTTATTTTGAAAGTTATTTAAAAGTTAGTTTTTTAAACTTAACTATAGTTAGATGAGGATTTACATGAATAAGATGTTCTGAACATTTGTTGAGGCATTCAAATCACACGTTTTGCACAAGATTTCAACATTCTATGACGTTTCCTTGCCAACTTATTGCAACTTTAAGTTTTATTTTTACTCAACTTCACGAGCGTTTATTGCAAAAACGTGCAAGTGAATTTTCAAAACTAATGAACCACATTAAAGCTTGAACTAAGTGCAACAAATTGGTGTTGTTTTCATTTGTCTCCACGCGCTTATATTTGAACACAACAAGCATATATTTGATGTGTTTTACGTGTTTCCATACAAAAAAATGGAAAATTTGATTTCCAGGCTACGCAGATGCTACGCAAAACGAAGGTAGAAGGCAGTTGAAACACGCAAAACACATCAAATATATGCTTGTTGTGTTCAAATATAAGCGCGTGGAGACAAATGAAAACAACACCAATTTGTTGCACTTAGTTCAAGCTTTAATGTGGTTCATTAGTTTTGAAAATTCACTTGCACGTTTTTGCAATAAACGCTCATGAAGTTGAGTAAAAATAAAACTTAAAGTTGCAATAAGTTGGCAAGGAAACGTCGTAGAATGTTGAAATCTTATGCAAAACGTGTGATTTGAATGCCTCAACAAATGTTCAGAACATCTTATTCATGTAAATCCTCATCTAACTATAGTTAAGTTTAAAAAACTAACTTTTAAATAACTTTCAAAATAAAACCTTTATAACTCTGCTTTGAAAAGAGATAGAGTTTTGATGTATTCAACAAAGTTTTATATTTTTGCGTATCCTACAACTTTGTAGTATAAAGTAAAGCTCTATCTATTGAAATAAGAAAGTTAGAATTTTCAATTTTTTTATACTGGACTTTGACTAACTTTTGATGCTTTCAAGTTATGAAGCATGTTTGAAGAAGCAAATGTTCTGAAGACACTTAAGAGAAAATATGAAAAACAGAGGCGCTACGAAAAAAGTTCCACTTTAAGCCCTTTTGGACCACTGTGCTCTCCCCCCCCCCCCCCCCCTTCCCATGAGGGTCCGAAAAATGTTAAGCAAAATTGTCTTCTATAAATTCGAAATTTAAAATAATTGTAGATTCATGATAAAATTTCGATGAACGGTTAAAGGTAATCAAGAGTAACAATCTCGACTCAGAACTAAGACCTAAACCTCGAAATCTTATCCCAGGTCCACAATTCTACTATACATTTTTTTTTAATTTCTCAGTTGTTGATAGAAACATAAAGACTGTACTCGAAAAACGCTATCGAAAATGATTCACATAATAAGTTGATGCATGAATTTTTGGTACAGTCCTCAGTCTCCAATTTTGAATTTTCAAAAAGATTAGACTCACTAAGATTGCCTGATGGCCCGGATTTTACCCGAATGTTTTAACTTTTTTGCAAATTTAAAGAAAAATCTAAATTGCTTGGTAACCATTTTGTATTTTGCGTCCAAAACTATTTTTTCAACAAAGTTTATCCAAATAAACTGGCTGATGTATTTCGATTTAAACAAACTTTTGAGTTTTTCTTCTTGATTTTATTTAATTGAAGAATTCCTAAACTTGCTCGGATATTGCCCAGATTTAGGGTTGTAAATTTTGACATCTAATGCTCGGATTTTTAAGGTTTTTAAATAAAATAGCCTCGATTTTCCCTGCCCAGATATGTGCGGAAAAATATCTGGTAAGCTAAGGTTTGAATAATTTCCAATGTTCTGGTACAATTTTTTGTTTTATAAATCTTAATTTGTTGCCTGTGACCGGATTGTGAAATCCGAATCTTTTTTTTAATTCTTGATTTTCAGTTTGGTTAATCATTGGGACAAAACCCTGATCCGAATCTTGGTTTTGCGTATAAAACTAAAATAAGATTCATTTTACATGTTCGAAACTCATCATTCCGGAATATTAAAGAAAAAAATTAAATAACAAACCATTTCTAAAATTTGGATTTGAAATTTTACTCTCAATTCTTATGCCGAATTGAAACTTTAAAAAGTTCCATAATGGTGATCCAGAAATGAAATATCAGAGTTTCATCATTCGGAATTTTCAGTCAGGATACGAATTCAAAATTTGTATTCAGGTTCAAAATGCAGAATTCAGATTCGGAATCAAAATTCAAAATTTCCCAAAACAAAACACAAACAAATTTGAACCCCAAACAAGTTTCTTTTTCAAATAAAGTTTTCAAAATCCCTCATTCATTTTTTTTTTAATTAAGAAAAACATCACTTTCAGGACTGTTTTTCGAAAGTAATGATTTGAAATGGATAACTTCTAGTATAAAAGAACATAAACCCGAATTATGAAATACTTTTAGTACCATTTTTTTCGTTTTTTTTGTTTTTTTTTGTAGTGGCCCACCACACTCCCCCATACCAAAAAGCTCTATTGAGCCCCCTGGTAATGGACGCTACTGTTCTCAGCACGTCTGGCAGCAAAAAATAACAAACAAAATAACTAATATGCGACGCGGGCAAAACATTACTCATGCTGAGAACTCAAAGTTTATAATCTAATGCGGGAAATGCGGCGATTCATTAAACTAATTTACACTATGAATCTCAATGGAAAAAGATTTCCTTTCAAGAGATTCATGTTTAAGATAAAAAAAATTTAAAGTTTATGTAAAAAGTATTCGTTATTCTGTATGTAGGGGAGAGTGGGGATACTTGATCCCCTTTTCTTATTTTCACCATATCTTTTTGAAAAAAATTAGCAACTCGCACTCTTTTACATTTTCTGACAGCGTGTAACTTCAAGTTTCCATGCTTCTAAAATTAGAACGATACTTAAGCCCGTAGATGAACTAGAAGCATTTTCGTGGGAGTAAAAAAATTGCGATATTTTTGAAGTTAAGGGAGACTTGATCCTTTATTCAGGAAGCCCTTATTCATGGAAAAAATCAAACAAAACCCCAAGATAGAATGTTAAATGACTATTTTGGTCATGATCGTTCTCATTTCACAATCTATAATTGTCAGAAAAAAAATTCTATAGCTTATTCTCAACCCCTTTGACATTGCATACTTACGGGCGCATTTTTTTATAAACAAGAGAAGATTAATTATTTTAGCCCTTTTCTTCAGATAAATGATGGATGAATATTAGCTATTGGATAAATATTTGTAATCTCGTAATCAGCAATGATCACGATCCATTGAGAAGAAGAATATACCGGGATCATTTGTACCCATATATTAGGGATCAATTGTACCAAAATCAACATTTTAGAAAACTTTTTCTGAAAAAAGTTGGGAGTTTTCCATCGCTTTGAAAATATTTTATTTTGAAGTTCATTTTACTCATTTTACTCGAAAAATTGATGTATTGGAATAAATATTTTTGTTATAATTTTTCCATGTTAGGAACATTTTAAAATGATGAAAAAAGATCTTCAAGTCACATTTTGTGAAATTTTTTAAACAAAGTTCAATCAATAACCCAAAAACTTATTTTGTTAAAATTTTTTGAGCTTCAACCATTGCTGTTTTGTTCCATTTGGCACATTTTTCTAGAACATTTGATCTTTGTACGACATTCCAGTTTAGTTTGGAGATATAGCTAAGGAATCAAGTATCCTCATTCTCCACTATGCATTTTTCAAGCAAAAATGTTCTAGGAAAAATTTGGTCACCAGTTGTCTTGGCAGTTCTTCTTGCGGCCCTGATCTGAAGTATGAGGTTAAATTCAACTAAAATTTTTGTAGCCAAAAATTATAATATTCAAAAATTATGCTCCTGACAACCAAGGTTGCAGGAATCACAGAAAAATCTATAATTCCAGAAAATTGTAAAATTTAAAAAAGACGCAATTTGACATGACTTTTTAATGAAATTATTGATGAAACCATCACAGAATTTTTGAGTAAAATCACAGAAAGTCAGATTTTTTTTTCGTCAAAACACACAATTTTTTTTCGGCAACCTTGCTGACAACTGGTAGAATTTTCAAGCTTCATGACATTAAGCGGACATGTCGTCGGATTTTCATGCATCTGGAAATTTCAAAAATATCATTTGTCACATTTGATTCTTCAGTATTGTTCGACCAATTGAATGTAGAATGAAATTCAATACATTGTAGATTATTCATCAATTAGCTAAAGCTTAGATTACTGGAACAAAATCTGTGGTTTGACCAGTATAAATCTGTAATAAGGTTATTTTGTAACCTTCATGGAATTTGAATTTAATTATTTTGTTTAATTTTTGTATTTTGTATTCTACGTTTCAAATATTCATGATACTTCCCAATTGTCATTAGGCAAATATTTCTCGATGAAGCCCAAACTAGACGATCAATGATGAAAGGAAAAACATATAACATTAGACTGAGTCGATTTGGGGTCATTTTTGAATTTCTTAAACCCTGGGGTCTTAAAAGCTTCGTTTTGGTCCAAAACTCATCCATTTTTTTTTGCAGATTTTTTATGTAACGTTTACATGAGTAAATTTGAACTTTTAGGTTTGTATGGGAAAATTGAATATTTTGTACTGAAAAATCAACATCATTTTTGTTTCTTCTTTGGAACCGAGCCTGCTAATGGTTCATGTGCCAATTTATAATTTTTTTACAGGAAATTTTCCGCTGAACAACTTTGTCGAATATCATAACTTCATATCTTTTTAGACAAAAAAGTTATTAGCTGTTTCACAGGTGTACGTCTTTTGGCATTGATAAACAAGAAATTCAATTGACACCAGTGCTGGGTGCCTAGCGAAGTATGGCATAAAAAGTGGTCTTGCAATACTTCGCTAGGCACCCAGCACTGGTGTCAATTGAATTTCTTGTTTATCAATGCCAAAAGACGTACACCTGTTAAACAGCTAACAACTTTTTTGTCTAAAAAGATATGAAGTTATGATATTCGACAAAGTTGTTCAGCGGAAAATTTCCTGTAAGAAATTTATAAATTGGCACATGAACCATTAGCAGGCTCAGTTCCAAAGCAGAAACAAAAATGATGTTGATTTTTCAGTACAAAATATTCAATTTTTCCATACAAACCTAAAAGTTCAAATTTACTCATGTAAACGTTACTTAAAAATTCTGCAAAAAATCATGGATGAGTTTTGGATCAAAACGAAACTTTTAAGGCCCCAGGGTTTGAGAAATTCAAAAATGACCCCAAATCGACTCAGTCTAATATAACATGTCTATCCGGTCATTTTTCTAAATCATTTGCATTTTGCAGCTAAAATCAGAGCTTTCATTTATGAGGAATTTCTAAACTCTTCAGCAATGTTTGCACGTGATTAAACAATTTTTATTTTAAGATACAAGAAACTATCATCTACGCAGACAAAATGGCTATTTAAAAACTGTAGGATACTGAACTCATCTCCAGTTCCTTAACTTGTTTGACATGTTTTGTATTCTCTGGGATAGCATTTGAAAAAAAATCGAATCATAGGGACCTACCGAGAAAAATTGCCCCGGCCCCTCCGGTGGCTTAATCCGGCCCTGATTGAATTATAAAACAAACTGCTTCGGGGTGTAATGCAAGGTTGCCGAAATCACAGAAAATACTGTAATTTCACAGAATTTTGAGCAAATTTTATCACTAAATCTGTGTCACAGAGCACAGAATTTTGAAATATTCACAGATTTTTTAAATTTTGAATGAATGTCCAAAATTAATTTTTTTCTGGCCAATATAAAATTTAGATTTCTTACTTTGAAAAGTAGATAAAATTGGTATTGTCAATTGACTGTTGGTTGAATTTTGAATCACTAATCACTAATCATTAATCATACTTCCACAGCCGGAACTTATGTCTGAATCCCAAAAAAATAATAAGAGTATTTTATTATTCTTCTTTTCTATGTTCATGTTTGTGATTATATCAACATAAAAATATTAAAATAATCAAAAACATGAAATGGTTGATATTGTATTGGTTTTTGCGAGGCTGGAAACTAAGGATTCTTATTTTGTCCCCGAGAACTGTAGAGGGGGTTTCGGAGCTTATCTCTTCGGTTAATATTTGCCAAAAATAACGATAGGCTTCCTAGAATTCCTAGATTTTCCTTAAGATAGCTTCTTCAACTCTCTTAAAATGCGAGTTCTTAAATTGAGGCATTAATTAATTTTCATTCCATTTTTTCAGTGACGATGAATCCAGCCCGTTGGCCATTTTGCGCAAGCGACAAATGGAAGACGCTAAAGAGGACCTACACGCTTACCTGGATCTGCAGCAGGTAGCCGCAAACCCTCAGTTACATTACCAGGCACAGCAAGCAAAACTCCAACAGCAATATTCGCACGCACAACATCAAGGATTCCATCCCGGTCAGGACATGGGACTGCATCACCTGCAATCGCACGGACATCACGGCAGCTCGGCTGCTCGCGACTCGCACCATTCCGGCCAAATGGTGCCAAACCCGCAAGCCTTCCGTGCCGGCCTGTCACAGCCAACACCAGCCGAGTCACCTATACCGGCATCCAACGTCGAGGTGTCCTACAACGTGCCCAAACGTCAGCGGCTGAACTTCGACATGGACGAAGGCGCCTCGGTGGCAAACTTCAACCTAAACCGTACCGTTCGATATCAGAACAATTTGGATCACTCGGTCAGTCTAGACGAGCATGGTGCGTTCGGTTTGTACGTTGGAGAAATGTTGCGAAAACTCCCTGATAGATTGGGCTCGGTGACGACGATGAAGGTGATGCAATTGCTACATGAAGCACAAATCCAAGCGATAGATGCGGCTGCAAACAATGCAGCGGCCAACAAAAAAGACAGTACCGAAAACAGCAATGCCGATGAGCGTAAATCTACCGACAGTAACGAAAGTGCTAGTAAAGAATAAGCAACACGCATCCTCACTCCTCGTTTCTCTCCCATAAAAATAAGCAAGATGCCATTCGATTAGCTACCCATTGTACAGATGCAAAGCTAACACATATTCACTCCACGACAGGACTCATAGCTCGAAAAAACATGTATTTATTCCGATGGAAACATCTTCCATTAGTAAGCTTCATTGGCCAGGATAGAAATCCGAGGCGTTATTTTAATTCGCGTCATATATGCTCCCCCCCATATTAGACAAACAAAAACCACACAAAAAGGTAACATATAACAAAAAGCTTATATGAGAGTATGATTTCGAACAAGAAAACGTACCCGGCATCCCTGCGTTCCCCGGTGTGGAATCTCGAGGGCGGTTCAGAGAGACGGTGAGATAGTGCCAGCCGGTGTCGGAATTCGTAGACGAACACGTGCACAGAAACCAATAACCGGTTGCAAGCAATCGAAGAACGTGCATGTAGGTAGTCGGTACCTACTCCAGTTCCGATAGTTTAGTAGAAAGTTTTATGGATTTGTAGAACATAAGTGATAATTTAAATCATTTGACAGAACCGATATACAAAGAAAAAAGTGTAAAATTATCCTAATAAATGTGAATTATGTTAATTCCGGCTTGTGATTGTTGAAAGAAATTAATTTATTTTTAATATAAGGTTTCAACTATTCGATACTTTATTTAATATTTTAATATTTATAGATACGATTATAGAAACGATACTATCAATCTAAGATCGCAAATGTACGCTATTTTTCTAACGCCATAGAAAGGAGAGTTGGTCAATCACTCTTATCGCGTGTCTTGTGCAAATTATTCACCAACTTTTCGATTTCACTCAAAAACTCCTCGTCCTCGAAACGTGTATAACCTGCGGGCGTCACCATTCCCGGTTCGTCCCGTCCCTTAATGGTGGGCAAACGAATTTTGTCAATCACTCCAAGCACCGCATTGATCAAACTGACCACAAGCGAAAGGGTTGCCACCAAAAGCAACGGATTGAGCACGTGAAGTCCTGCCAATCCATAGTTTCCGTAGCCACCATATCCGCCGCCATGGCCGTACCATCCGTGGTTCGCCAACGGATAGTTCACACTAAAGAACCCATTTGACCAACCCGGACCTCCGTGACCGCCATAGGAATGTCCGTTCCCGTTCGTTGGTGTCTCGCTCTGATGCCAATCACCGTAACTGTCGAAATAATGCCCAGATCGATAATCATTGTTGGAGCTCATAGTTTCCATTTTGTCTTCCTGTGGCTGTCGTTTGCCGCTCTCGTCCTTTCCGTAGGCACCTTCCATCCGTTGCTGATCGATCTTGGTGTAATCGTCAGCCAATCTTTTCCCGCCATCCATTAAATTTTCTGGGCCTTGACCTTTCTTATGTTTAGGTCTTTTTTCGAACATCTTTCTCAGCCAACCGCTACCGGTTTGAGTGCGGTTCGATTTGGTCACAAAATTCATACCGGAATACCGCGGTTGATAGTGCGATACCCCAATAAGCTGATACTGATCGGTATCTATAAGAGATTCAGCATTTGTGTCGGATTCATCGTTGACAGGTGACTCGAGTTGATATTCCGGGATGGTTGTAGAATCGCGGGAGTAGTTTGTTGAAAGATTCACGATAACGCTCGGGAGCAGATTCAGTGCCAACAGAATGACCCGCCACTTGGTGCCAAAACTTGACATTTTCGTTTCACTCTCGGAACGGTTTCTCAGACTAACTAATCTCTGCCAGTTGGGGACCAATTTATATAGTACTTGCTCGAGTCCAGATGCTCCACAAAAGAACATCAAGTTCAAGGTTTGTTGCACATGTCATGTCAGCGGATGTGCGAAAATGTGTCGCATAATAGATGTACGACGTGACTTTATTGTGTAGGGACATGAGTTACTCGGAATTTTGAAAAACGAAAGTGAACATGTTTTATTGTGTTGTGCTACCTACTATTTTACGTTTTTATTGTATCCGTAATTGGTCTAGTCTACGTTCGCTTAAATCATAATTCAATATGTAAAACAAACAAAAGTTTATTGATTCTACACTTGTGTGTTCGCTTCAATTTTACTTCGAAGAAAAGTGCAAAATGTAGAACGAAACTTATACTTTATTTTTAACAAGTTTGAAGGAGTTAATATCATTTTCATTATTATGTGAAATTTAAGTTAATGATGTACAAAAACCATCAATTTTAAGAGATTTTAAGTTGATTATGTCAACTAAGTACTCGTCATTTAACGTTTTACTTATTTCAAGATTTTTATCTTCATGTTTTCTAAGAATAAAAAACCTACACGTTGTCGAAAAATATATGAAATCCCCGCTGCTTAACAGTTAAACTATAAAGCGCATTTTTCTATAAATAGCGGCTTATATGGCTTTCAGGAGGTCATGTAGACTCTCACACTTCGGGCGAAAAATGGAATGAACAATGAAAATAAACAAACTACATTTACATAGATTTACGTGGATTTTCTAAATCGATTCAAATATGACAAAAAAAACATGACACGGATGGAAAAGGGATGAATCATACTAAAGGATGAAAATCCCGGAAAAGGAAAGGGCATGTGATCTAGTAATTCCAACTCGCCTGTTGTTGGTAGAATGAGCACGCTATGCTTATAGGTTAGGGACAACAGAATATTCACGCGGTGTTCAAATTCGCTCTTTGGGAAGACCGCATATCATAGCAATGTTTTGCTCATCCGACATCCTTCCGTTGCATAACCAAAGGCGTTAAACGTTAACTGTTATATTATATAACTCCGTATAATAGGGATATGTAAAAAAAGACAGGATAAACACAAGCGCTATCTTGCATTCATAAAAACCGTTACTTTTGTCAATTGATCACATTAGGTCCCGGGATTCACAACCCAAGTTATGTGTTAGTTTGATCGAGATCACCATAACTTCAGAGATTAAACTCAATCAACCTGGTCAAAACTATTGTTACTTTGACATTTTGCTTGTTACGAATACCGCAGACCAGTAACTTATTTTTTACAAGACAAATATGACTTTTAAGTTCATCGAATACTTCAATTAAAGGTGCAATAATTTGAAGTTAAATTTCAGTTTACAAAAAAAATTGAATTCGAACTGAAATGTTCCTACCTGGTACTTTTATCTGACTGCAGGTAGCGCTCCAGGCAAAAAAAATCTTATAGATTGAGTTCTGATTTTCGAATTATCTATCCCCGCGCAAAATTTATCCCTTTTATCCTAATCCTATGAAATTTTTATCTTCGGCTTTACTTCAAATCAATAATACGAACTTTTTTTTCCTATGATTTATGCTGAACAGTACGAAACGAACACACTTTGCGCTACGTATATTGAATTAAACGCCTGTGTTTAGGCATAGCAACAACCTTGTATGGGCAAAACCAACGAATATCCCTGGCACGTGGCAAGAATGTTTTTTTTTTGCCAGGAATTTACCACATCGTGGCATTCTTCCCTTTATGCAAGAAATATACAAGTCGAAGACCTAATTTTGTTGAAATCGGTTTCGTCACTAGGAAAGGATAAAATTTAAAAAAATCAAACGAAATCCTAATTTCTCATTAAACATTTATTCCTACAAACCCATAAACAACCTGGCTCACTTGCTTGCCAAGCTCAGAAGACCCAACGTTTGTTCCTTGTACTTTTTTAAATTGTACTCATTTTCACCATCGTTGAACAGCTGTTCCACGGACCGGGCATATTCTGCCGGTGCCTCTAGCTTGGGTTCGGATTCTGCTCGACCGAAGTTCAAGATTGCTTCTGAATTGATTTTGGCGCAATTTCGCTGGAAATCGTAGTACTCCATGTCGGCTTCCGTTTTCGTTTCCTCCCACGGTTCCACAACATTAGACTCGTGGTATAACGCCGTCAACAGGTAGATGGCATAGTCGTAGTTCTGCTTCTTCAACGGACACCGGTCGGTGACTAGAGTTAAGATACCGGTATCTGCATTGTAACGTTCCCCTACCAATCGCAGGAATTTATCCTTGGCATGCTTATCGAGCTTTAGCGTATCTACCTTTAGCTGGATCGTTACAATGCGTGACAGTGGATTGCGAATTGTAGGCAAAGCGTGGCAATAATCCGAAGAAATAAAGTCGATCGGAAAGTGTTGTTTCATTTTTTCTTCCGTCTCCAGCCCCTTCGGCCAGGGGGTGCAGAATTGTTTAAGAGCTTCGCACTGTTTTTTGATGACCGGTGGGGTAAGATGAAGGAAGTTCGGAATCTTCATCAACTCGGCATTGGCAAACTTCCCTGGAGCGACCTGATACTTTTTGCTTACATAGCCCTGACGCATAGGCAGCGGGACAGCCGATGGTACAAATGATTTAGGGCCTGGCCATACTGCTCCCCAGTCCTGATCGGGTGCCATACGTTGCGATCTGGAAAGAATACAACGTTCATCTCAGTTTGTCTGGAATGTAATCAGTAGATTTGCGGTAACTAAGTACCTTGGCAATGAAATTTCCTGCCGATTCATTTTCCTCCGAGCCGCTCGTTGTGTTTTAACTTGTTTAAAATTAAGGACTCGAAATTCTGAAATTAAATTTTCTTTTCAATTTATTTGTACAACCCATGAGAAAAATACCGAACCCACCTTCATCGTCAACATCGTTGCGGCGATCCACACTTTGTTGGGTGGATTGCAATCTGCAGCCGTATATCCGCAGCGAATGTTGAAGCACCGGTTTGGCAATGTACCGTGTTATTAGGGCCATGTTCTGTAAATTATACACCTACTTTTCTCAAGAAATTAGACAAAATTTATCACGGATGTTTTGATCGTGCTCGCGTTTTACATCACGGCCGGTGCAAAAACAAAAAAAAATTGACAAGAACCCTACAATTGTCGCTATCGCAAACCCATGCAGCAAAATATGCTTTCAAGGTCGATACAACAGACCACCTGGTTCAAAAACTTAACGAAAGGCATTCGAGCGCCATATTGAAAGCTCGTGCACCGAGCAGCCATCGACTGCATAAAAACAAAACGGTTTTCGTAGAATGTGCCAGCAAGTTCGTTACAATTTGTCTATCTTCGTACAATTTCTGTATTTTCAGGTGTAAACATGATTTCGGCTCTGCAAATTAGTTTTAATTCAATGGAAAATTTCTTCAGCTTGGTAAAATAATTGAAACTGAAGACTGTGAAGCTAGCAATTACCCCAAAAAACCATCATCAAAGAGGGCCTAGTGAAAACTGTTGCTGGGTGCGGGCGTTTTAAATCACATCACTCGAACAAAACAGCAAACGGTCGGTTAAAAATGGAACCCGGTGAACGTAAAAACATAAAAGTGGCCGTACGGGTGCGACCGTTCAACCGCCGTGAGTTGGAGCAAAATCAGCGGAACATAATCAAGGTACGTAGCAGAAAACGGAAAATGCCGGGGAAATTTTCGAAAAGATCATCCCGTTTGCCCTTGTCCCATCCGGCACTGATTAGCCCATCAATCCCGAACTTTCGCATCGTACATGTTAGTATTTAATATAGCTGCTACTGCAAGTGTTCGTTTTTCTTTAATATTTCGATAATAGCTGCTTATTTAGATACGTTTTAAGAGTTTTGTGAAATTGTATACTGAGGGCTTAAAAATGAATATTTACGTTTGAAAGACTAAATTAATTCAGTCATTTTCTAGACAAATGAGTAAATGTGACAGCCAGCACCATCTTAGAAGTTTACCAAATTTGGGCAGATAGTTTTATTCATAAATTAGGTACCTATCTAATTTAAACTATAATTTTGTTTTTAAATCTGAAACATGATTTTCTTGAAATAAGTTTTTATTTATTTTTATTTCGCACACACCTATTTTGCTTTTATTTTATTTATTTGAAGGTCGAATCAAGTCCAGAATTCATAAGGCTTGATTTTTTTTTCAATCTATTAATTCTTAAAAATTCATAGGGTTTTGTAACAATTTTCGATGATTTTTTGGCATCTTTTGTAGTAATGATAGATAGATAGATGATAACTACGACATAATAAGATATCTATATTTCAAGCGAAATAACTGAGAATGTGCAATTCAAGGACACTTTCCTTTCTTCTTATGGTTACTAGCAGTAATTAAATATGCCATTTAGGTTTGAAATTCAAGGTTATTCGTACAATTTCTTTGTCACTATGTCAGAGAGCCTTTTCCGGTTGAACGGTATTTTGCTTCAGCTCTCTGATTTTTACTGTAATCTTTCATTCTTTTCTTATTTAAACCCAACCAAGTTATTAGCAAAACATAATAGAGACTAATTTTTAAGAACAATTTCAAGATACATCTACATCTAGCTCTTCTTATAAAATTATTGTCTTACACCTTTCAACTGTCGTTAAATAAAATAAACATAAAAAACCTTTCAACTTTAGGTTCTGGACCGTTCCACACTTATGTTTGACCCGGACGAGGACGAAGATGAATTTTTTTTTCACGGCATGAAACAAACCCACCGGGACATCACAAAACGAGTGAAGAAAAAACTGACCATGGAGTACGATGAGGTGTTCGATGCGGAGGCAACAAACGAGAAAATCTTTCAACATTGTACCAAACCACTGGTCGAATCGGTCATGGACGGTTACAACTGCAGCGTTTTCGTGTACGGGGCAACGGGAGCGGGGAAAACGTTCACGATGTTAGGAAGCGAGGAATGCCCGGGTATCACTTTCCTAACTATGCGAGAGCTGTTCCGGCAGATTGTACAATTGAGCGATGTGCGCAAATTCGACATTGGAATTTCGTATTTGGAAGTTTACAACGAATTGGTGATGAATCTGCTAACCAAGAGTGGCCCATTGAAACTGAGGGAAGACGCCAGTGGAGTTGTGGTCAGTGGGTTGGTTTTGAAGCAGATACATAATGCTGAAGAATTGCTTGAATTGCTAGCATTAGGAAATCAAAACCGAACTCAACATCCTACCGATGCCAATGCTGAGAGTAGTCGAAGCCATGCTATTTTCCAGGTGCACATTCGAATGGTCGACAAAACAACAGGCCAGAAGAAAACAGTTAAACTATCTATGATCGACCTGGCTGGGAGTGAACGTGCTGCCAGTACGAAAGGAATCGGTATTCGCTTCAAGGAAGGCGCCAATATAAATAAAAGTCTACTGGCGCTTGGTAACTGCATCAACAAACTGGCTGACGGACTCAAGCACATCCCTTACAGAGATTCCAATTTGACTCGAATTTTAAAAGATAGCCTCGGAGGAAACTGCCAAACAGTGATGATTGCTAACATTTCCCCTTCATCGCTTACATATGAAGACACCTACAATACCCTTAAATATGCATCACGTGCCAAAAAGATACGTACGAGTCTTAAACAAAACATTGTACCAAACAATGTGCCGAAAGAATTTTTGGTCAAGAAGGTCAACGAGCAGGCTGCTGAAATTGAAAGACTCAAAGCAAAATTGAAGGAAGTTGAAGATCAGAAAGTGGTTGCTGTAAAACCGACGGCCTCATATGTGATTCCTTCAGCTGAATTTACTATGCCAGACGCTACGTTGTTGAACACATGGCGATCGAAAATCAATAACGCCTACGCAATTGTCCGCAAAGCCCAAGATCACTACTTTAACCTTCAGAGTAAGGAAAAGATACTGAACCTGCGTAGCAAGCTGAAAGAGCATGTTGAGGAAATTAAGAAAATTCTTAGTCTGGATGGGAAGCACTTAGATGAAGTAAGTACGCAACTTAGTTTTTAGTTTTCATCATTTATTCGACAGTAACTTATAATTCTAAGATTTTTCTCCCATCAATTCTGCCTGCTTGATTTCCATAATCTTCTCAGCTTCCTTAATGTATTCGTTTGCAATGGCCGTTACTTGAGACTGCACTTGAAAGTTAAGATCCTCCGATATGTCAGGTTGCTTTTTGATTTTCTTGATAATCTGATTTTGGCTTTCCTTGATAGTATCCCGACACTTGATGTACAAAACTTTAGCATTCTTGGCAAGTCCTTCCCGATGTTCGCGGGTCACTTTGGGCACCGGAATAAATAAGGTTGTTCCATCCTGCTGGGGATTTAAGTTCATACCGCTCTTCTGGATGGCCTGCAACACTGAAGGAATGGTCTGCGGGAACGAAACCAAGTTGACCACAACGGTTTTGGGATTCTTTCGGACCACCTGAGCCAGCTCCTGTAATTGATAATCTTTGCCTTCGAAAGACACTATTAGTGTCTCTATAGAACCAGTGGTTGATCGAATTGAAAGATTTTTAATGTAATCGTCTTTCAAATTATTGATGCTCTTCTCCATTTGAGTCCGTAGGCTTTCAAGATTGATAACTTCAGCTAGCTGGTGTTCGTTTATATGAACCTTACCGGAGGATCCCTTCTTTTCTTTCTTTTTGTCTTTGCCTTTAGCATAGTTACGAATTTGGAACTGTCGATTTGCTGGTACTAACTGGCATGTTAAAGGGACTAGGGTTCTCGATAGGCTTGGTTTTGTCATCTGAATAAATGCATATCGAGTTACAGTGCAATAGTAGCGAAACATTTTCACTAATCACTATAGAAAAACAAACTACCGATGTTGTTTCTTAAATATTAACATCAAAACAAAGTGGTATTGAGTGATATAAGAATTATGTATCATAACCCCAATTCGAGTCCAATAAAATTCAGATGCAAGATTTAAATCTCGCTGAACTTAACGAAGCTTTCACCCCAAGGAGCTTGCCATTTACACTGAAACAAAATGGACTGTGCAATACTGTACACTTGAACGTTACTTTCTATACAATTTCATGATTAATGTACTTAATTGTTATTGTAGAAAAAAACTCTTCAAACATAAATTCTCACTTAAACTTATATTTATTTTTTAACTTGTTCAGGATATTGCCCGACTAGAGGCATCTATTGACCGTTACGGAAAACAGGTGGTCCGACAGAAGGAAGAAATGGATCGGTGGGCAAAGCGATATAAAGATGCTGTTAAAAATTTGCAATCATTACGATCCGAGGTGGAGAGTAGTTCGGAGGTCGGCCCAATTATGATATACTATCTCCAGGCCAAAGACCAAGAGCTGGATGCCGTCAAGTCTCAGCTAAAGAAGAATCATGTTATGAAAATAAGCAACATCTATATTGAAGAAAACAAACAGTGGCAAAGGATAATGTGCCTTAGTGGGGATATTATTCAACAGAACTTTTTACTGCTCCGTAGCATTGGGCGCTTGGATAATGTCATACTCGAAAAAATGCAAAAGCTAGTGAAATTAGATTCTTGTCAACGAGGAGTTAAATTCTGCGACGACAATGAGCAAGAAGAGTTGATGAAAGAAGTCAACATAACTGATACTAGCTTTGGAGAAATAGCTAACCTTTCTGATTGCATTCAAGAAATTGATATTAAGAATGATTTTATAAATGAGTGTGGCGTTAAGCGGCTTAAAGAGGCAGATGAGTTTGATGCTGAGCCGAATATTAAAAAGTATAAAAATGATATCAACTTGCTGACTGATTTCAAAAAGCCTAGCAAAGTTGTTCGGCCACTCAATTTCAAAGCTCAAAGTCTAAGCGTCAAGACAACAGTTACACGAAAGACGCCCACAAAAGCCCAAAAGACGACAACGATTGCCCAGTTCAAAGTTCCTAAGCTTATGTTGAGCAGTGTACCCTCTAAGCCTTCTAGTGCTCAAAAAAGGCAGAAGTTTGCCAATTCATCATCATCGTCGAACGATGCCAGTGATGTTTCGGATGGGCCTGATGAAAATTTTGGCAATGCAAACAGTACCTTTTGCATTGATTCCGAAAAGGATGCTGCTAGTTCAATTTTATCTAACGTATTGGTGGAAAGTAACGTAGATCCACAGGTGCTCAATAAAGGTAGATATACGTAATGGGAACATCTAAAAGCAAAACATTTTTAAGCCAATTATTTTGTATTTTGCAGTTTTGAGACGGGCATCAACGAAAGGCAACGTGATTTCAAAGGTAACACTAACCCTAAACAAGGAAAACCGCAAGTTCAGTCCCAAGCGAGTTGGGAAAAGTCCGAGGCCATTAATGCGAACAAACAGCAAAAGTAGGTTTTGTTTGATTGATTAATATATTTACCCTTAATTCTCACATACAATTATTCTAACAATTATTTTTCAACAGCAACCACTAGCGCGGCGAGTGTTATCAATCGGTACCGAATGATGAAAGCAGGTGCAATATCAGGTCCATCTTCGTCCGGCAAAGGTAATAACAGCGAAGGTGATCGAAGAAAATAAACGTGTTCGCTAGAGCTTTTTAAATGATTGAAATATCTTGGTGTTTATAAAATCTGTAAATGTAATTATTTAGCTAAGCTTTCACATGCTTGTATTTTAGAAACTTCTACAATAAACAGTGTTTGTTTAGTTCGTTAAGTTAACGGAGTCTTGAAATCCAAATTTGATGAGTTTTTGATAAACGGTGTATTTTAAACATTAATGAGGAACTATAAAATCCAGTTGATTTTTTTTAACACCGATAATTTTAAACAACTGAAACTAACATTTTTATATGCAGAAATTACTACAGTAAAATTTTCTTAATCTAAATTGATATGATTAATTAAGGCTTTTTAAATAAATGTAACACTTCATCCCTATGTTCATTGCTGATATTTCTGAGCATATGTAAATATGTCGTTTTAGTTAAATATTTATGATGAATCGTACATCCTGGAATGCTTCAAATAGATTATTCAGTAACATGGATTAATATATAATTTGTTCAGTTATTTAAATCCGAACATCTTGATTTAATAACTAAACTAGAAGAGTTGTCTATCATATCGTGTACATTTTAAATCATAACATTTAGATTTGTTGATATAATCTAAGCTTGAATTGTCAAAATAACTACCTACTTCATAAGTTTTTTAATCAGGGTTTTTTATAATGTTTTCATTTGCCGATTTAAAAAAAAATCGTAAGCTATTAAATTTATTCCAGACGCTTGAAAAACGGACCGGGCTGAATGAATTTTGGCGATTTTTTTTGGAGCCAAATTAAGTCTTATAGCAACTAAATGAATAAAAAATGGTGTTTTTCATATACTTAATCAACACCGACATTATCATAATATTGGAATATCACTTTATTTTAGCCATTTCACCATCATACTTTTAGCTGTGTTTTTTTTTTTCAAAACCCCTGGGCAGGGCGAAAGCTTTTGCCGAAATGTCTGCCGATAAAGTAGAACGAAAGCTAAAAACTTTTCTTACACTCTATTTAGAATGTACCTACAACACAATCGTTCAGAATTTAAAAAAGGCTTAAAAAACTTCACAGAATTTGATTAACGGAACGGAAAGTATATGAAATACTTAAGTAAAACATGAACTTATTTGCTGAAAAGACAATAATTTTTCGCAACAACTGTTCTTCTGAAAAATTGTTGTCTAAATTAGGCGGATAACTTTTGGTAAAACCCACAAAATGAGTAATCAGAAAAAAAACTACATGCTTTATAAAACAAAGTTCTTTAACTTAAACCGCCCACGGCTTCAAAAAATCGAGTGTGTAAAATCAACAAAAATACGACGACGACGCGATGGATTGCAAGCCGTAGCCGTTTTGCTTCTTTCCTGTAAAATCTATACCGGATAGCTCCGGAAACCCTTTCCAGGGACAGGTGTAACGAAAAAGTTTAGTTTTAAAACTACCTATATGTGGTTTAAGTGAACATCTTTGCTTTACCTACTCCGGAACGAAATTGCCTGGACAGTGAAACAACTTGATTATTGCTGAAGGTGCAATACTTGTAGCATCGAGTTGTGTTTGAATGGTTTGAATTTTAAATCTTTGACCATTAACGAAACGCGATGCGGATAGCGGTGGAAGGATGTGCCCACGGAGAGTTGGAACGGATCTACGATCTGATCGAAGCGATCCAGCGTCGGGAAAATTATCAAATCGATTTACTGATCTGTTGCGGCGATTTCCAGTCGACCAGGAACCTGGAGGATCTCCAGTGTATGGCAGTTCCGAAAAAGCATCTGGATATGTGTTCCTTCTATAAGTATGAATGATTATTGTTTTTAAGTTTTTTGTTGATTAATTATGTCATATTTTTAGGTATTACAGTGGCGAAAAAGTAGCACCTGTTTTAACAATTTTTATAGGAGGGAATCACGAGGCATCTAATTACCTTCAGGAACTTCCGTATGGTGGATGGGTTGCGCCAAATATCTACTATCTTGGTTATGCCGGAGTAGTAAATGTGAACGGTATAAGAATAGGCGGCGTTTCTGGAATTTATAAGGGACATGATTATCTCAAAGGGAGATTTGAATTTAGTCCCTTCAATGAGAATACTAAACGAAGCGTTTATCACATTCGTCAGATTGATATATTCCGGTTGAAACAATTGTCCCCGAAAGTAGACATTCTGTTGTCTCATGATTGGCCAAGGGGTGTAACCAGTTATGGCAACAAGAATCAATTACTTCGCTTTAAACCGGCTTTCAAAGATGATATAGAGGGAAATAAGCTAGGAAGCCCTCCATGCGAGGATCTCATGATGGTTCTCCAACCACCATATTGGTTTTCTGCCCACTTGCATTGTAAATTCTCTGCATTGATTCCTCACGATGCCGGAAATGTTACAAAGTTTTTAGCTTTGGACAAATGCTTACCTAAGAGAAGGTTCCTGCAAGTCCTCGATATTGAAAGTCCAGACAAGGATGCTGGTGATAAAATAGAGCTAAGCTATGATTTGGAGTGGCTTACAATCCTCCACCTTACGAATCACCTGATAAGCGTGAAAGGTTCCAATGGATATATGCCAGGTGAAGGAGGCGACGAAAGGTTCAATTTTAACCCTACAGAAGCAGAGAAGAAAATGATTTTCGAAAGCTTCAAAAACGATCTTCGCATCCCGCAAAACTTTTCCCGAATAGCTGAACCGTATAATCCTAAAGCAGGCACGGATTTTGATTTTGTTGAGCAACCCAAGGCATTCCTCAATCCTCAAACAACCGAATTTTGTGACAAGCTGAAAATAGATGATCCATTACGATTGGCTATGCTTATGACCGGCCATGAACTTAACTCGTCAACCTACGTGGATCAAATGCCGTCGCCCCATTCTATCAGTCCTGATCGCAACGAAGACGAATTGGAACTAAATGACGATAGCTCCTCCAGCGTTGAAGGTGATCTGGAACCAACTCAGTATATCTCGCAAACATCACTGGGATCGACGTTATCGCAAGCAAAATGGCGTCAAGATTCTAACTCGGAACTGTCTACTTTGGACGATTCATCTCTCTCGACGTCAAATCGTAGTTTGATGAGTCTCCCAACTCCACAAAAGCAGCTGCAGGACTCCGGCAGCATATCGGACAACTTCGCTATCGATGAGCTCAACTTGTCTAGTCCGAAAGTTCAGGCCGGCAACACGGGGGAAGAGGGCATCGCTCGGCTACCGTCAGAGGAAGAAAGCACCAATAAACCTTGTGAAGAGGATAATCCCCCAGCGATCAAGAAGTTTAAGCGGAGAAACCAAGCTATCTACGCAAAAGATGATAGTGATTGAACTAAATCAGGTGATTTTGTTAGATTAATTATCGAATTTTCAAATGTACATTGATCAACATCTATTGCGCTAGACGAAGGAAGTTTGAAACTACCTGGGTGAGTATGTTTTAGTTTCTTTTCGTTCTCCGATTATGTTTCTTTTTTTTTCATTTCAAATAGAGCAAATGCAATACATACCTTATTATTTTTCGCTGGAACTTGTGTCGTTAATGAATTTCATTATGGACTAGCATTAAGAAAGTGAAATAAAACAAGACAACCATTTAAGCGTTCCCGTGTTATCAATATTTCAAAACAATTCGAAACAATTCGCTTGCATCATTTAACTTGTTTAATATAAAAATTATAGTGATTATTCAAGATGAGCGCATTTATATGCAATTGTCCGCCTAAATGTTTGCTATCGATTCTAGGAGACAAATTTTCCGAAAATATTTGACTCCTTGGTATAGGCAACGTGCTCATTTTGTAATGGAATGATGTTAACGTATTTTCGACAATTTATACTTACTTCTTCATTGATAAATTTTTCAACAACTTTCAAAACATTAGTAGAAAGGAAATAGAATATAATTGAGAAATATTGTCTTTACATTTAAAGGTGGATGATTCGCGTTCTAATAAGGACATTTGCACGGATGTCGATGAAGGAAACGTAAGACGCTTGTACTCGCAATGGGTTATTTAAGGTATGTTTATTTTATCTACTTATATGAATTGTATCGCTGTTTTATTATCTTATTTAAATTCCGAGAAGTGTGTTAAAACGTGTTGATTAGAGCGGGTCAAGTCTAACAAGGTAGACAATCATACATTTCGAAGTTTAAAAAAAATAACCAGTTCAACTGAATTTCATAAGGATATGTCATTGTTGGGAATAATTCTAACGGTTATTCTTCCCAATTTCCATCCCCTAAAATAAATTTCAAACACATTTTATGTGATTCAGCTTAGAGCAAATGGTGATATTCAATTAAAAATAAGACTCGCTGAATAACGCTTCAATACTTAACGCATAAGTAGTGCCTAGGCTTTATTATAACTGAATCTCACTGTACAGATAACAAACAATTTCGATAGTCCACAGTGTAATGAATATTTAATGGTAATTTATAAAAGATTGGGATAAAACCATAAAGACAGGGAGCATCCATTTGCGATGTTCTATCATTATTGTAAGATTTGTAATCGGTAGTATGTTGCCAACAACATAACTTATGTTCCCTAAAGTCTACAAATATTTAGAGTCCAAACTGTGGTTTAAAATTTAGCAAATGTGCTCCACCTCTTTTGAACGAAGAAGTATTTCAAATCAAAGGTTAAAACGAAAATACTACGTGTTAGCAAATTGTCGCTACACGACATCTCCCTACAGGATTAACGGTTTAAAGTTTGTGATTGGGGAGGCTGCAATTCGGAACCAACATCGTTCTATTCGTCTCATTCATTGTTCCCCGGCGGTAGACATGAACTCGGGTCTTACGTACTTTTCAGTATCACAGTAGTAATGGTCCGGAGTGGGAACTTTCTCGAGTACCATCCGCTTCCTGCCATCGTTACTGATTCCATCGCCTGGCAGCAGCAGCTTTCGGTAGAACGAACAGGATCTTTTTCCATTCTCGGGCATATCGGCGTTGTACGGTGGACTGAGGATGTCGAAAAAAGCCGCAGGACCACCAACCGCAGTTATTTCGTGGAAGTTACGCTCGCTAGGCGTAAGCATTGCGCATCCATCCTTATTGTCGGCACACAGCATTTTTTCCTGTTCGACATTGACCAGAACATGACGGAGTTCTTCCCCGTCGCGGATTTCCTCGCGGCGATCGATTTCCGAATAGCTCTGGATTTTAATTGTTCCTGACACTACCCGCAACAATCCGTGCATCCGGGGATGATCGTGCAAAGGCATCGTGTAATTTTCTTTCAAGATGAAGACCGACATAGTGAAGTATGCATTCTCGAAAATGTCCACGAAGGTACATGGAGCTTTGGTAGTTTGTTGAAAGGTCTCGCGGGATACGACGCCAGCGTCCAGGTTGAGATCGGCCAGAGTGAGCTGCTCCACCAGAGCCCGCAAGTTCTGGAGATTTGTGATGAAACGTTCCGTATTGGCCTGTTCGAAAGTAAGTTTTGCCTGACGGAACACGCGTGCAAAAAGTGTGGTCATTGTTTTCTACTTTCAGATGCTCGGACCAACTTCAAATTCAATTTTGAATTAATTTTTTCACTTGTATTTTCGTTCAAATGTTTTCTTAGCGCATTCTCTTGGATGAGAAGAACTCCACAGTGTAAACAATGTTATCGCTATCACTTCTAGCGCAGACTTATGGTGAGGAATAGGAAAAAATCACTTTCTCCCCGATGGGGTGTTATTTTCGTTTTTCTCCTCTGCTCTGGATTTATTGATGCTTTTTTAAAGCCTGCTGTATTTTGACACAAACTGGGCTGATCGATCGGTCGAGTGTGTCAGTTTTATTTTGCCGGTTCGCACAGGGTGAGCCGAAATAAATTTCCAAATTTCACTCACGTTACTGTTACTTTTATCGAAAATGATTTAAAAACTCAACCACTTTTATTTAAATGCCAATGATAAAATCGTTAACAAAAAAGTAAAGCAGTCGATGAGTTTAACCGATTTTCTGGATAGTTTTACTTGCATTTGCTGACAATCAATTCTGGCACTAAGTAACTGATTCTTCATTGCCATTGAGCCATTGATTAACAATGATTTACAGGTGTCCCTAAACTTACTGGCTTTCTAAATTTGCGATATTTTTTACCTACAATTTTTAAATAATAGAATATTGTCTCCAGGTCAATTTAATGTGTATGAGCCAAATTTGACCTACCTCATAGAAATTGAATCACAAAAAATCAAATGTTTCACATTTTCATATTAGTTTATCAAAGTTTGAACAGATATCTCATATTTGGTCCGCAATGTGTAAAGTCATATTTTGTAAAGCAAGTCTATGTAGAAACCACGTGGAAACGAATTTGTTTTATTACAAAAAAAAAACTTAAGTTCAAGTGACATAACAGTGTAAACAGTTTGGCATCTATTCTTATCACAAATCAAATTAAAAAGCAATGGGGATGAATAAACCAATTGGTTTAAAATCCCAAAAAAAAAAAAAGAAAAATAAAAGCATACATCCATAACAAACGTTCTATCAGTACCTATTTGGCAAAAGACAAAGCCACCCTATTTTTGACAAAATATAAACAACAATCAAATCACTCACAATCAAAGCTCGGTAGATTTCGGTAAATTATTATTCGGAGCATGCCAAATTCAGATGGAAGTGAAGTCAAAATTTGTGTGAGTGTCACCGCCACAGAAGTGCCTATTTGTAAATAAACGGTTATCATTGTTATCACATCTGTAAGTATATTGATAATGAATAACTCTTGTGTTAATATTTTAAATAATAAGAGATTATCTTCTTTGTAGGCAAACGAAGCCCTTTTCAGCAAAAGTTAATAGATCGCTTAGCAACTGTATTGTAATCCGTTAAATAATGAACCGAATTGATGATGATGTAATAGCTGAATATCACGATCATTGAGACTCGAAATTCGGCGACAATAACACCATGGATCGTAAGAAAAATGAGCAAGTTCATTATGCTGCTTTATGTGGTGGACTTACCGGATGCATAACACGATTCGTTTGTCAGCCGCTAGATGTTCTCAAAATCCGGCTTCAACTTCAAG
The DNA here is from genome assembly GCF_029784155.1 of Uranotaenia lowii. Classification (NCBI taxonomy): domain Eukaryota; kingdom Metazoa; phylum Arthropoda; class Insecta; order Diptera; family Culicidae; genus Uranotaenia; species Uranotaenia lowii. The sequence goes on along the minus strand of NC_073693.1, from coordinate 72,614,395 downwards.
CTGAACCAATCAGCACTTATTCTGCGGTGTCAAAGTATCGGTCCGTACCCCACGCAATAGCTTGCATTTATAAAGAAGAGGGACTGCTGGCGTTCTGGAAAGGCCACAATCCGGCTCAAGTACTATCTTTGTTATACGGAGTAGCTCAATTTTCATTCTACGAAAGATTCAATGGCTTGCTACGAGAAGTGCCGTACTTTGAAGAGCACAATCGGACCAGGAATTTTTTTTGTGGAGCTGTAAGTGGTACATATGCGGCTTTAGTTATCATGCCCTTGGACGTGATACGTACTCGGATGGTAGCACAAGATTCTGGAAGAGGCTATCGAAATGCATTTCATGCTATCAGTGAAATTTCGCGAAAAGAAGGTGTTCGCGGGTTGTATCGAGGGTTGGGGCCTGCCATTCTTCAAGTAGCACCCCTCACTGGTGGCCAGTTTATGTTCTACAACATGTTTGGAAGCGTTTATCGTAGCTTCGCCACATTGCCTGATAACAGCCAGCTTCCACCAACTGCGTTACTGGTATGCGGTGCGCTAGCTGGACTTAGTACGAAACTCATAGTTTACCCACTAGACTTGGCCAAGAAGCGCCTTCAGATACAGGGATTCGCCAAAGATCGCCAAACCTTTGGGAAGCATTTCGTGTGCAAAGGTATATTCCAGTGTCTGTTCGCGGTTACTACTAATGAAGGTTTTCGCAGCTTGTACAAGGGTCTGATTCCTACGTTGCTAAAAGCTGGCGCTACTTCAGCAATGTACTTTCCTATCTACGATATGCTGTTGAGGTTTCTCAACACAAATTTTCCTAAACGATAACAGATAATATTATGCCAGCTCTAAGCAAGAATTAATAAATATTGTGTTTTTGTTCAGATGTATTTTTCATTGTTACTCGCCTTACCTAGATAGTTAATAAATGCACAAATTTTATTTTATTATTTTGTAAGAAACATTTTATTATAAGAAACCAAATTGAAGAAAAACGTTCTATCAACCGCTGTGCTCTGTCAACTAAAAACTTTGGTTCGCTTGGAAGGCTAATGATACTCGCTAAAAATTACTCAAACAGCCTTTGGAATACAATTAGTGGCGCCTGACACTGGTAACTTGAGACTTGTTTTGAAGACTTTCGGTGTGCATGGAAGACCACTATGAGACTTGATAAGGAATAATCCTAAAATGGTGAGTAAGAATTAAGGCTTACAATCTTTTATGCACTGTGCTTTCAAGATTTGAGTTGGACGGATCAGTAAAATAAGGACTCGTCGAAACTGTCCCGATAAGATAACTGTGTCAATAATGAACATTCGACTTTTTTTTACAATCCACATCCATCATCTCAACAATTTGTTATTACCTTATTTTTCTTCTATAGCATAAGAACCATCCTAATGTTTTAATTTTAATATAAAGAACATCGTTCCATATAATTTCTTATTGAAGAGGATGTATTCAACTTTAATCTTCAAATCTGTCAACTACTACGCTTGATTCAACATCTTTTTATTGCTTTCGTTTTTAAACTTTTCGTATATTTTACATTTTCGGAATGAGAAACAATTTTCATAACACAAATCAGAATTATTTTAGCATATTTGAAAAATAGGATCATGTTTTCCATCAAGAGAAAACATATTCTTAACAAATTTTGCACCATAGCAACATAACTGGTGACACACAGAAAAGTTCAACTTGGTTGAAAAACTATGAAAGTTTGAAATAATATTTGTGTGTCTGTCGAAAGCCGATAGGGGCTGCTCTTAGGCTTGAAAGCTGAAACATGAGATCTGAGACATGAAACCTGAAGCATGAAACATTAAGGAAGGCATGAGATTGGTCTCATGTCTCATTTCTCACATCTCATTTCTGATCTTGTACATCCCATGCCTCATGAACCGCTTTTCATATCTCGCTTATCATTTCTCATTTCTCACGTCTCACGTTCAACTAAAGATTCGTATAAAAAAGATTATTTTATGTCTATTGAAATATGCAATTTTTTTTGAATTTCTATTATTTGAAGAATTGAATTAAAACGTAATAATAGCTATTCATCTTTCAAAAATATTTATGACTCAAAACCCCTACCCCCTTACCTCTATGTGGATACGCGTTGATATTTCCGGCGTTTGGGGGGTGATTTTTCCAAATTTTCAAAAATCAGTCAATATGAAGGAACGTAATATCTGGTGAAAAAGCGATCATTTTGAAAAAAATTGGGAGAGTGGCGGGGGAAGGGGGTTGGGTTTCCACTTTCAAATGAGTACAATTTTCACTGAACAAAATCAGATGTAGGGGAGATGAGGGCATAATGGCCACCTTAAGGAAAACGGTTATTTAACCATAGAAAATAGCTATAATATGGAGGTTACATTATTGTTTCGTGTTCAGACACTTGAAAAGCCTATTCCCTAACGGGCTGAAACGTGAAAAACTAGATGAAAACGTTAAAAAAATGCATTTTAAAAAATTTTGCCAAAAGCTGAAAACCAGCCACTGTGGAGGCATAATGAGAACCCCCCCTGAGGCAGTATGAGCACCATTAATCAGAGCAAGATGTGCGTTTTTGCCGGGGAATCTAGCAGCGAATTCAATTCGATGAAGTCAGGTGAGTCGTAGATTCATCAAACAAAGCAATAACAAAATAATCTAGATCTGTTTGTAGAATACAAACAATTCACGCACGCTCATACATTAAGTGCTTTGTTCGGAGGATGATGCTACTAGCCGTATAATGTAACAATAAAAAAATCGATCATGAATTGTGAATGGAAAAAAAATCACCTCGAACAGAAATCTAACTCTAGTCTTTTGATTACCTCTCCTACACCTTACCAAAAGGCTAAATTGTCGGATGAAAACTAGTCAAGGTGTGGCGCTATAAATCAATTTTAATTCGCTGCTAGATTCTACGGCAGAAAATGCTCATTATGCCTCGATAATATGGTGCTCTATATGCCTCTAGTCAACAAATTTAAGTAAAAACGTGTTTTAAAATTGATAAAAGTGAAAAATCAAAAATTTGTTGATGGTAAAAATTGAGAAACAATGTGTACATCATGTTGCAGTGCGTACATTATAGATCAAGGTTATTTTAAGATCATAAGAGCTTATTTCGTGGTGCTCAAAAATTATAATATTTTCGTAACTTGAGAACCAAGCTAGTTTTTTTTAAATATCTCTGTAAAGATGATAAGGAGATTCCTTTTTTTGTGAAAAATTAATACTATAGGAAGTACGAAACAAATCCTCATGAAAATTTATTCAAGAAAATACGCACTTTCGTAGAAAAGCGTAGTTCTCATTATGCCTCGGGTGCTCGTTATGCCCTCATCTCCCCTATTTCGAAAAATATGAAATAAGAGAAGAATAATGATATCTTTTAACAAACTTTTTCAATATTTATAGAACAACTAGAAATCTTTAATATTCACTGCAGAAAAAAATGTTAAAAATAGAAAATTGTCATAATTTGTTTGTTTGGTAGTTTGAAATTGTCACTTTCAAAGATCTTTTAAGAATTTCTTGCTATAAATGTTATTTTACAAATGAAAATTATACACACGTTGATGAGCTTCTGGATATTTTTAAGTGCTAGACCAAACAAAAAAAAAAGCAGTATAAGCCAAAAGTCAGAAAAAGCTCTTTCGAATGTTAGCTTGATGCCTTGTTGCCGAAAAAATAATCGACTGATAACGGAAAAGTTTCAATCCACAAGGGAAAAAATAAAACATTGGCAAACTGATTTTGGAAAAATTTTGCGTCCTTAACTCGATTTTTTTGTCAGATTTGTTGTCAGAAAACTAATTAGTTTAGAGTCCCATCGATCAATGATAACTGATGAAGCAACTGACCTTCATGAACAACAAATAATTATTTTGAATCTATATATTATTTTTTATTCATTCATCGATGCAGATTTTAGGGAAGAATGCCATTAAATGGCCATTGCCAATGCCATTCCCAAAACAACGATACAGATGTTGTTCCTAAAAAACTTTTTTAATTCTATAATTTTGTCGTCCAGAAGTCACGGTAAATTACTCACAGTCTTCAGAAAAATTGATCATGAAGATAGAACCTTTTATTTTAAATCTTTTTCATACTGTACACTTTTGCTAGAAAGTGTACAAATTTTTTCAATGATTTTTAATCTTTTTTTTTTCCAAAATTATACCGAAAAACAGAGCAGATAAAAGAAAAACCAAATTTGCATTCAGTACCCTTGAATAAGTCAAAGTCAGTTTTCAAATTCTTTGCACCTCGGGAAATGTGAATTTTGTTTCCTTGTGTTATGATTGTGAATACAGATTTTGAGCTTTGAAGATGATTTTGAATCTCTTTCTCAAAACACCAATTCTTTCATATTGAAACAGCTTTTAGAAATAGTTTTTATTCCTTTTTGGCTCTAAAAACTCACAGGAAACGCAAAATTTGCAAACACTGCCCACAACTTCTTATTTTGATTTATTGTTGCTCTGGAATCTGTTGTGTTTTATTAACGCATTAACTTGAATGAGTCAGACATCACTTTGTAAAGATTTAAAATTGTCAATAAACGAACTATAAACAAAAGAAATTTATAATGGATTTCAGATTCGCCTTAGCTTTTCATCTTGAAGTAGAGTTTTATTATACTATTTTGTCCCGATTCTTTCGGTTTTTAATTTTTTTTTGTTTCGATTATAGTCAGACCATCTTTATGACATTCGCGACTTTATCAACGTTGCAGTTGGCGGATTGTTATTGAAAAACTTATCCGGTACAACTGTGTTCGATATTTACTCTTGGGCTCGAACTCGCGGACATCGGCTCAGGACAACAGACAACAGACTTGCCAACTGAGCTATAGCACAAGGCACTCTTCGCTTTTTAAGATATTTTGAACTACAAAGTAAAATCATTGTGAGGAACTTTCCGTTGCTGAATCTTCCTTAAAAATGGATTTCATGAGGCCTTAACATGTTGTACATTACGATTGAATTTATTTTGTGAAATATTGGTGTCAAACAGAAAGATTAGAAGGTACCAAAGACTGTCAATTGAAGTCACACGTTTCTTAAGTGTCTACTGGAAAACTGATCACTCCAATGGATGTGACTACAAATTAAATTTCTTAGTAATAAGGCAATTTAATTTCTGAAAATTATAATAATATTAATAATAATCATTTTTATTCGTGTAACATAAGATAGGTACAATCTTTTTGAAGTGTCACATTTGGGTTTGCACTGTTTCGATTTCAATTTAATTGTTTCTGATGAATTTTCATGTCTAACTAATAAGAATCAGTTTTTACCTGTTTAATGTAAATCTTGATAGTGAAGCTTTCTTGAATTCCGATTTCGATTTAATAGACTTTATGCTGGTAGGAAGATAATTCCAGTTCGTAAAGGAAATTAAAGGAAATTGCCAATCTTATGATTCCATAAATATGTATTAGAGATGTACCGAATAGTGGTATTCGGCGAACGGCCGAATACCGAATATTGACCTTTTCAACTATATTCGTTCAAACAAATATTCGGCCGAATATTCGAGTTTTTCATACAAATTCAAAAGTGACAATTTCAATCTTAATACACCTTATGTTTTTGAATCGATTATTTTCAACCAGATGTATTATGTATCAGATCTTTCTTTAATAAGAGAGAGGTCTCTACGATTTTCAAAATGTCGCCAATAAGTAATTGGAAGGACATCAGATGAATGTCGCTTCTAGGACGTTTATAACCAAAGAGATTGGGTTCCAGTAAAATCTGGGACAAAACATGCCAAAACAGATGCCAAGCTATTTGAAATTGCTTATTTTATATTGAATCAGATGAATGTCGATTTCTTTCTAGATGTATTCAAAATAGTTACCAAAAAAAACGATGATCTTCAACTTAAAAAATACCATATTTTTTACCAAACGAATCCACTCGGCCGGGTCTGGACGATTTTGGAAAAAAAAATGTAAAAAAAGTATATCTCAACAGGATCTAGGCATTATTCTCAAACAAACAAGAGGAAAAAAAAAGTAAATTACTTAAAATTTAATGTTTTCATTGAATCACAGCAGCAAATCTTATCTCAGGGTTAAAGAAAAATTGATATTTTTATTTAAATGTACTCTAACAAATCGTTTTGGAACGCAAAATCTAAAAATTTTCCAAAAGAAATTTGAGTATTTATTTGATTTAGCAAATAATCTGTATAAACCCGGGGAAAATCCGGAAAATTTCAAATAACATCGGGCCATCCCGGTCAGATTTGACTTTTCTCGAATTCTTTATTGGATTTATGGACAAACCTGGATATATGAAAAAAAAAATCTGGAATAAAAGTATACATCTACAGTGAAATATATACGGATACACCTAAGATATTTGACTGAAACCATAAGTTTTTGATGATTTTGTAGCTTTTTCAACATTGTTTTTGGATATTGTAGAAATTAAACAACATCAGTTGAAAAATTTGACAAGTCTGTTAGTGTTTGAAATTTGAAAAATAAATATTCGGCCTATTCGGCCGAATACTTGGCTCAACTATTCGGTGAACCGAATATTCGGCTTAACGGTTTTTTGGCGGTATTCTTCGCCGAATATTCGGCCGACCGAATATTCGGTACATCTCTAATATGTATATAGTTTGAGTATTTTTATTGTTTTCTTCTATTTGACAGAATAAAAAAGGAACTTCATGGTAAAGGCAATCAATGTATGACTTCAGAAGGAAAAATATTCAAGTATTTCAGTGTTATAGCAATATTCACCCCCTATTTGACTTTTTCAAATTTGTCATTCCATTAAAATTCAAAACATAATGAAGAATTAAGAAGCTCAGATTTTGAAGCAAATACAAAATTTATCACAATTTGCTCATGTAAATTTAGGCATATGAGGGATATTAGTGACAATTGAAAAAGATGTCATTTCATTACCTTATTAAAATATTAAATAGGTTAGCGAATTCAAAGTCAAAACTCTAAGTAATTCAACAAAATTTTTATTGATATAATTCGGTCCAGAGTATTTCCAGTTACAGCTGCTTGAGTTTGGTAGACCGACTTTTCTTCAAATTTGAGCCTTTAAGTTATAAGCAAACTTTTTCGTTGCCACCCCCAGGGAGTGGAAATTTTTTGAAAATTCAAAAGCATATCTACTAGGGGAAGTTCAAAGTTTTTAAAGAAATACGAGCATTTACGGGTATTTTGTAACGGTTTTTTGCCGCTTGGATAGGACCGCGCCTGGTCAGATAGGTATCAGAAATTAAAAGTTAGAATTGAGAAGTCAGAAGTCAATTGTCAGAAGTTAAAGCACACAGAGAAAGTTAGAGGTTTGAAGTCAGAAGTTAGAAGTTAGCTGTTAGAAGTCAGAGATCAGAAATCAGAAGTCAGAAGACGAAGCTGAAAGTCAGAAGTCAAATTTAGAAGTTAGCAGTCACAAGCCAGAACTAAGAAGTAAGAACTAAGAAAACAGAAATCAGAAGTCAAAGACCACTGTCAGAAATAAAAGGTCAAAATTCAGAAATCAGAAGTCAATAGTGGGAAGCCGAAAGTCAGAACTCAACGGTGTCGGTCTGAAGACAAAGATCCGGAATCAAAATTGAGAGGCTTACCTCTTAAAGTGAAGTCAAACGTCAGAAATCAGATATCAGAAGTCTTAAAGTCAGAGGTCAGAAATCAGAGATCCAAAATAAGAATTCATTCACTCATTCATTTAATTCATGAATCAGAAGTCATTATAAGTCAGAATCCAGAAGTCTGAAGTCAGAACTCAGAGATAACAAGTGTCAGTGTACAGTTAGAAAACTGTAGTAGTCAGATAGAAGTAAGAAAATCAAACTCAGACGTTCTGAATTCAGAATGCAAAGTCGGAAGTCGGAATTCAGAATTCCGGAATCGAAAACCAGGGGTCAGGGATTAGAAGTCAAATTTAGACATAATATAATAGTCACAATACGGAATGTAAAAGTCGAAGGTTAGAAATCAGAAGTAAGAAATTAAAAATCCCAAGTCGGGAGTCATGATAAGAAATCTTAGGCCAGAACTCAAAAGATTTAATTCAGGGATCAGAAATAAGCGAAGAATTGAGATCAAGGACTTAGAAATGGTTATTGAAAATCTGCATATAGAAAACCATAAACTGGAAAAAGAATAAAACCTTACGTTCTAAATCGTAGTATGCGTATTTCTTTCAAAACATTTGGCTGTATACACTTCGAACTTTTCAAAATTTCGGTACCTAAAGTAATGATTGTAAACAGTCAAGTAGTGTAGTTCAAATGGACCGTCCCAAGGAAGAACATGTCAAATTTGTCAGTTTGGCTGGAGGTCTCACCGGATGCATCACTCGAGTAGTGGTTCAGCCGTTCGATGTGCTGAAAATTCGTTTGCAGCTTCAGGTGGAACCGATTTACGCAAAATCGGTGGCTTCCAAATACCGCACCATACCCCAATCCGTTGGATTGATCTTTCGCGAGGAAGGAATTTCAGCGTTTTGGAAAGGCCACAATCCCGCCCAGATGCTTTCGATGGTCTACGGGGTAACGCAGTTCACCAGTTATGAATGGGCAAATGAACAGCTGCGACAACTTTCGATGTTCGAAGGTCACGACCGTGCCCGGAACTTTGCTGGTGGTGCCTTCAGTGGAACCTTTTCGGCCTTGTTTGTGATGCCATTCGATGTGATCAAGACCCGGCTAATATCCCAGGATCCGAAAGGAGCATCTGGGTACACAAGTTCCTGGCATGCCGCCCGGCACATTTATGTCACGGAAGGTTTGCGGGGCCTGTACCGAGGTTTTGGACCCGCGCTGCTCCATATGGCACCTCTCACTGGGGGTCAGTATCTGTTTTACAACCTGTTCGGAAACATCTTCAAAGAGGTCGAACATTTGCCGCCGAACGAGTGCTTGTCAACGACACGGTTGCTGCTTTGTGGAGCCCTCGCGGGAATCTGCACCAAAACGATCGTGTATCCGTTCGATTTGATCAAGTGTCGACTGCAGATTCAAAATTTCTATCAAGCGCGGAAGACCTTCGGGGAGCACTTCGTTTGTACGCACATGTTACAGTGTTTGGTGAAGGTTGGTCAAAGGGAAGGACTTTTCGGCCTGTACAAGGGTCTTTCTTCGTCACTGGTGAAGGCAACAGTTGCGTCTTCGATTTATTTCACCGTCTATGACCAATTGTTATGTATCCTTAATAAAAAAATATAATACCATGCATAAGAGAAAAAGTTGGTGTACCCTTTATTAGAAGCAATTTTCGGCGTGAATTTGTAGGTCGGCTACATTTCGAAAACCTTTCTTGCAAATGGGACACGCGAAAGACCCGTCTGTTGCTGGACCTGTGCTGACCCTTTGAGTGGTATTCTCTGTGCCGGTGGAAGGTCCTCTGTAATGAAAAAGCGGTTATCAAAAATTTGATAAAAAGATTCCAGCATTTGAATGTTTTCTACCTGCTCAACTGAAGAATTTGTTCTCTCAGTTCGAGTATCTTCGCTTCAAGTTTGGTTTCCCTGAGCCTGTGGCTTTCAATGATTCGCTGGTTAGCTTCTTCGCTGATTCGTATTCTTTCTTCAAGCGTACTATATCGATCGCTTAATAGGTTCAATTCCTTCGTTTTCGTTTCTACCTTTTCTCTTTCCTGTAATGTATACCTACGTGCTAAGATTGTGGTTTACTTTATTTTTTTAATGTTTTACCTCTTCTAACAGCTTTTTTACATCTTTATTTTGTGCGTCAACTATAAAATGAAGAAAAAATACTAGAATAAACATACTAGTAGAACGCAACCACATTTATGCTACTATACAGTTAAAATCTAGTAAAACAGAATAAGCAAATTCAATTGGAGATAAAGTTAACAGTTAAACTTACATTGTTGCTGTTGTATCGCGATTTTGTCTTCCAAGGCATTAATACTTTTAAGATTTGCATCTTTTTCTTGCTGGAGTGCTAATTGGGATTCACGAGATGAAGCCAGTTGATTGTTCAATTTGTCGATATCCTGTTCAAGTTTTTTCACTTGCTCGATTTTGTTTGCAACTTTGTCCAAAATCACATCTTTTTCTACAAAAATTTAAGACGCATCATCAAAAAACTTTTGATTAATATTTATTTTTTCTTAGCTATATATTAGACCACTATAAGCTTTGCATGAAAATTTCAAAATTATTAAATTTAAACATCCAATAACTTTTTCTTGATTGTTACTACTGCCAGAAGTACCTAGCAATAAAATTTTTGAAAGCGATTCATTCAGTCCTGAATTAGCGCGGCGAGTTTTAATTTTGCCCCTCTGCCAGTGTAGGAAACGAAAACGGTATAAGCCTGCTTAAAATTGAAACGCGTTGCGCAAATTCATGAATCAACCAAATCATCTCAAATTTTACACTGATGACCCAAAAAGTATCGAAAAAACATATGGGAGCAAAAAAGTCAATTTTTACAGCGGTCTACTGTGTATTACCTTTTTTCAAGTCATTTATTGCATTTTGGCTACTGTTTAGTGACCCTTGAAGCTAGAAATAAAAATAACGAGATTATTTTTAACATCAAATGATTTGATTTCAATCAAAGTTTAACGAAATCACTGCATTTCAGTTCAGATGTTATTTTATTGCAAAAATAATTTAGAAAAAATACACACCTCCTTAATTTCCGTCTTTGCATTGCTAAGGTTCTGCTTCATCTCGGTGTACACTAGAATTTGGGAAAATAAACGTTTGAAATATCTAGAGTGGAATCACTTTTTGTTGAAATGGTACCATGAATCGATTAAAAAACATAATATACAGTAGAAAAATAAAACAAAAATCATTGCTAGGGCATTTTCATTACCTCCTAACATTTTGTTGAAAATTTTCTCCAGACGCTTGTTCTCTTTTTCGAGCTGAAAATAGAAAATATTTTTAGGATAAATATCAAGCGTTTAACGGTTAGTGATTCTAAGAGCAACTGTATTCGTGGTACTCGGTTCTAATTTATACAAAACTGGTTGAAGTGTGTAAAAACTAGATCCGCAAAAGGACTGCAAATCATGTGCCTCTGTGGTTATGCAATTTGTTAAATTTGTCATAAACTGTTCTTCAAGTTTTTCGTTCAACAAAAATTGTCTACAATCATACAACTAAGCTTCTATGATTTTTTTTTAGCGAAAAAAACGGGTTCAAAACCCGTAAATGGATATTTTTTTCAAAAAAATATAATGAACACAGGAAAAGTAAACCAACTCTCCCCTACAGGTTCGCCTGAACTACTTTCTGAACTAACATTTGAATAATATCCAAAATCAATAATTTGATAAATCTTAACATTTTGCTATCTAAAGCATCAGAAATGGGTTGAAAGCGGTCAATATTTACGAAATGTTATGCATTTCAGTTTGAGTGTTCCGGTTGGGTCGGTCGAACTTTTCGATGCCTCATTAACAGTGATGATATTACCCTTTAAAAAAGTTAGCCCATTTTTGAAGCCTCATTGTTAGATATTTAAGTAAGCCATGATTTGTAATACTAATAAAATGTCACTAGTTGCTAAGAGTTCCCACTGAGCAGTCGTCTTTTACTTTGCTCTAAAAGGTTATGGGCCCAGCCCCATAGCAACCGTAGTCAGGGAAAGTAACAAGTAGAGAAAAATTTTCACAGTTGGGAAAATTTCGTTAAAACTTAATTTGATCGTCAAGAACCATAAGTACGAGCCGAGGAAACCACGTAACACGCAACGGGGGAGAAGCGACCGTCGGAAGCACCAGGATGCACGTTAGCAGCATGGCCGTGCCGGTAGCGGAAAAACTCCGAGGTCGAGAAAACTACAGCACGTGGGCGTTCGGCATGAAAATGGTGCTGATCCAGGAAGGGACCTGGAATGCCGTTGAAGTACCGGAAAACGCCGATGTAGATCCCGAATTATCCTCACTAAGGCAGTTCCTGGAACCAAATTCTGTGAAGCAAGATCAGTTTTGGGAATTAAATAATAATGGCTTAAGAGGGGATGTTAGATATTTAAGTAAGCCATGATTTGTAATACTAATAAAATGTCACTAGTTGCTAAGAGTTCCCACTGAGCAGTCGTCTTTTACTTTGCTCTAAAACTCATAACTTTTTCAACTCTAATCGAGATGCAGGCTTCAGGTTAATTTAGGCTTTAATTTTCATGTTCCTCCCGAACAAAATGGCTGAAAATCCCATACAAAGCGACCACTTCCCTTGATCCGATCTTGTTTAAATTTGTCATGAGATCTTGTACTAGCGAGGGATTGCAGTGGAGAGAGAATTCTTTGCATTTAGAATAGTAATGATCAAAATTCAACAACTGCTTAACAAACTACAACAATTTGCAACAATAAGCACATTTTCACTCTTTCTGAGCACCGGTTTCTCTCATTTTAACTTAAACCTTCTAATTCTCTCTAAAAAATTGCCACAAATTATAACAAATTCAATCATTAGCTGCCAAATTTGTTTGATCATTTACGATGGTTCTCCGTTTATCTCAGTCCCCTGTGTACTAGGCCTAGGATCAATTTCAAGGGCACGCTAATGTTCATAGTTTATGGATACACTAGGTCAGAGCTGCGATTTTTCGGGAGAAAATTCAAAGTCGATTTTTTCAAAAATATCTTAGTAGCTTTGTCACACTTCCTATCTACGTGTTGTTTCGGTCAAAGATAATTGTAGAAATGAAAATATCACATTTCCTATGATCACTGAGAGCAAGTTCACTGGTGTTGGGAAAAAGTGGTAGAAATTTTGACATTCTGAAAATTTTACCATGCAAAAATGTTTTCAAGATCCTTGGGCGTTGTATGTTTTTACAACACTGTTTCTATTTCAGCCGTGTGTGATAGGAATATAGCTATTTTTGAATCACAGCATGCGAAAGTACAACACGTGTTGTTAAAAAACTTGAAGGCCACAGATCTTGAAAATCTTTTTGCATGGCAAAATTTTCAAAATGTGCAAAAAGTGACAAAATTTCTACCAATTTTTCCCAACACCAGTGAATTTGCTTTGATAATTCGACAAACGAAATTGTCTTGGCTATATTTTCTGTTGAAAAAAACCACTTGATAGAAATCGTGTACCAAAAATATGGTGAATGAAACTCGAACCATCTGTTACTAAGGTGACTTCTGTTGAAGGAAAAATCAAATTTTCCTCAATTTCATTTCTTTTGAGAAGTGATCGTTGATGGATGCAAATTTTTTGTTCGTTCATTGAAACCACAGAAAACAAAATCTAATGGAGATCGACGATCTTTGGTGTGTTAGAGCATGTTATTTCTTTGAGTTCTGGTCCAGCCTTCGATGCCCGGAACGCTAAATAGTTTGGAAGTTCAACCTTTGACAAAAGTGCAGTTTAACCGTACGACGCTAATCTACAGCAATAGGTCTATATTCAAGCTAGTTCTGTTCAACCAAGAATATTTGTCCATTTCTAATTTAAAAAAAAATAGATTTTGAGCGGTGAAAGTTCTCAAATCAATTGAATTTTTTTTTTTTTTTTTTTTTTTTTTTTTTATTATGGACCTTTTTTGACATTCGGGTCCTTCAAATTGTTCTACAATATGTTGCTAAATTTTATCATACAATTGGATGGATTTCAAATATTGTATCACTTTTTTCGCCATTTCACTGTCGTCAGCTAGTGCTTCTCGAAGGTTTCCTGGCACTCCATGGTTTTCCCTTTGCTCGTCTAGTTGAGAGCAGGTTACGAAGATGTGCTTTACTGTAAGAATTTCGTTACACCTTGGACAAAGTGGACGATCAACTCTGTCTAAGAGGTACGCATGAGTAAGCTGGGTATGTCCAATCCGCAGGCGGGCTAGAATTACATCGTTTCTCCGATTCCCCGAGAACACTAATTTGTAAGGTAAAACAGTGTTTTTTACTTCTCGCAATTTGTTGTTCAGGTTCCCGTGCCACTGTGCCTGCCATGTGTTTGTGATTTGTGTCTTGACGATTTTTCGAACCTCCTTGAAGTCGACGGTTTCTTGGTCTTCCTGTAGCAGTTCCAAGGCATTTTTAGCTTCAAAGTCAGCTCTCTCATTTCCCGGGATCCCGATATGACTGGGAACCCAGCAAAATACGATTTCTGCCCCTGTTTGAACGATCTGATTATGCATGCATTGTATACAATCCTTCCACTTAGAGCTTATCTTACACTTTTCAAGGTTTGATATCACACTCATTGAGTCGGTGCATAGTAGATAAGCACGGGGTCTTTGCTGTTCGGTTATCCATGATAATGCATGTTTGACTGCTTCACTTTCGGCTGTATATATGCTACATATATTGTTTAAGCGTTTTCGAAACACAATCTCTTCGCTGACTACTCCATATCCACATTTGGAATCTTGTTTCGACCCATCAGTGAATATCGTTCTATAAATACCGTATTTGGTTTGTCGTAGTTCAATGAACATATTCCTGAGTTCATTCGAGGATGCACCTTGAGACAATTTGTTATGAAGGCTTTTGTCTACTTGGAGTTTTGATCTGAGCCATGGAGGACATTCTGGTGTTCTAAAAAGGGTTGTTCTTGGCACGTGTAAGTCTAGTTCAGTCATCATGTTTTGACCTCTAACTCTAAAGGAATTTGGCTGAGCCCTGGTTTGTTCGCCCCATCGTTCATCAGAGCTTATATCAGAGTCGTTGTTGCTGCTTACCTCGCTTACAATGTGGTCTATTTCTATGGTTTCTTCAACATAGTCTACAGCAGCTCGCCGGACTGTGTACAGTATAGTTCGCTGATCTAGCAGCGTTTTCAAACTAGGTATTCCTGTTTCCGCTTGAAGGCTTACAACTGGGCTCGTTCTGAATGCTCCAACAATCGCTCGGAGTCCTGCGTTGTGCACCACTTCCAAAGATTGGAGATTTCTTTTGTCTATGCCTGACAAAATTGGAGCTACATACAACAGTTTTTCCAGAACAGTGGCTCTATAGAGTTTTAAAAGAGTGTTCCGGTCGCCTCCCCATGTTCTAGCAGCTATGCTCCGGATAAAAAGGATTCTCTGTTGGCATGCTGCTTTGAGTTCTTCGGTATGAGCTTTAAACTTCAAATGTTGGTCTAAAATGACTCCCAAACATTTATGGGATAATGGCGTATGATTTTTGATCATCTAGTTCACTATTCACTAACAGGTGGCGCTGATCAAATTGGTTCTTTTTGGTAAAATTTTGTATAGAAAAAATTGTACTTACATTTTTTTAATTTTTTTGGTAAGACTGGCACACTTTTTGAAGATTTCTAAAGGTTACCATTATTTTCCCGCATCTTTTGCGCTCGGTGAGGATATCGAACGAGGTGGTGAAAACTGTTAAAATCACGAAAAACTTTTCGATTTTCTCACTTTTGTCTCGGTTTGTTTACTTTTCGGTCGGTGGCAAGGGAGCCAGAAACAGTATTTTTTTTTTATTTTGGTAGATTTTATGCATGAAATAATTATTTTTCAAGCATACATTTTTCATTGCTTAATTTCATCATGAATGAATTATGTAGTTCTCTTTACGAGCATTTTTGAATGCATCAGCAAACAAACTCTGGACGCTGGAAAACCGAATCCTATCTGCATCAGAAATACCATCAACATTGAAAAATGAGTACATTCTACAACCGCATTATGTTAAACATGTTGAATTGTCGCAAAGAGATTTGTTGATTTGTAACACATTGTAAACGCTTTCGAATCTTATTGCGTTTAAATCTAAATCAAATATATTAACTGAATATTGTCAAAGCTAATAAAATCAATTATATTCAAATACTTGAAAGTTTTGGAATAAAAAAAAAAGTTTAATATTTAAATACATAGCATAAGTTTTGGTTTACATATTACATAACTCTCCAAGCTACAGATTGAACTTTATAACACTCAAACATGTCAGATAAAGGAGCCATATTTAATCTTTTAGTGCAGGCTTACACATCTTTGCTGGGGTTAGAAGGACGAATTAAAATTTCGAGCTTCTTGTGTCTCGACTCACAACTTGAGACATGTATTTCATCGTCTAGTTCTAAGTGTATTTAAACATAAACAAGTATCAGCAACCGAAATTGGATGAGGCTTAAATATGTTAGATTAAAAAAAAACTTCATGTTCTAAAAGAAATTGGCATCTCTGCTTCATCAAAATTACACTCTTATTTTTTTTGCATCGGTTTCATACACGCTAGACAAAATTAAATCAATGTAAGTTTATGTGTAATCTATGGTACGGTTTATTTTTACTCAAAATATATTTTTGATTTGTATTATAATATTAATAAATGTAAAACTAATAAGTTAATTTGATTTAATGAATTAGTCTAGCATTAAAAAAGGTTAATTTTTTTTTTACTTAAATGACTTATTCAGAATTTAAAAAAAAGCTTTAAATAATTTATTCTTTTGCACAATGTATCTTAGAAAGGAATTTCTCCGTACTTTCTGTGTCGGAATAACGGGAAACGTTCCAATTCGTGCTCACTGAATTCAAATTTATGCTGTTTTTGATCAAATTGATTAAATACAGTACTCGCTCGTTGCGGGACCGAAGGGTGCATGTGACTACCAAAAACGCCCGATCAATAGAAGGAAATGAAATTATTTAGGCCATATACGCTATTATCTATTATTACTACTAATGTATCAAAGAGCATTGACAATATGAACAATTAAAAAAACCAAAAATATGAGTTTAAGCATTTCACACTGCTCAACACTTTACAACACTAGCTTTTGCATTTTCACCCATAAGAGAGGTTACTAGACCAACCCATTAAATTTGTGAAGGTACTGCTGCATATTAATGTAAAACACCGCCTAAAGAACCGAAATGTGTGCGTTTCACACATTTTGCAAAAAGTGTTCAAAACTAGAAATGTATGAAAATGGCACACTGTTTCAATTAATGCGAACGGGAGGTGATGAATAAATTCAAATTAACTATTTTAAACTTAACTATTTTTTCTAATTGTATCCCTCTTAGTGAACAGGCATCAACTGCTGGCAAGAACCAAGATCTGTACTTGTTGGTGTGTTAGGTTAAAATGATGACGGTAGCTTACTTGATTCTCCAAAACAATTCTTAACGACGATCCAAGCGAAAAAAATCTATGGTGTGGTTTATTTCTACTTGGCTGATACGAAACTGATGAAGAAAAATATCAAATAACAAGTGTGGTTTCAAACACTCTTTCCTAATCCGCAGATTTCAAAAATGTGTAAATTTTGGAACTGCGCGGTGTGTGGTTTTCACACATTCACACATTCACACATTTGAAAAACATTTTGACAGCTACATATGAAGTGAGTGAATATTTTGTAAATTGTGTAAAATGATTTATCGCACTCCCAACAATTTAAGTGTAATGTGTGAAAGCAAAACTATGCTGTCCTCACGGAGGATAAGATGACTGTTGATCCAACTTTTTTTTAGCTTTATTTTAATTATAGTATTGTTGCTAAATCCCCAAACCGGAGTTTTCATGAAAATCAGCGCCAACGACATTCATTGGCAACATTTCATGTTGACAAACTGGCTGGTTGGCAAGGTTGCCAATCATCAGCGCCAAAACTTCGGATTTCAACTGCATTGACAATACTTTATAAGAATTTAAAAAAGGTTTCAAATAAAAAAAATATTTTTTGTTGATTTTTTCAATCAGCGAGGTTTTAATCTATAGACACTATAATTTCATATAGTCTGGCAAAGAGAATGACGGGAGCCAATCGAACTGTCATTCGCGGGAGCCAATCGAGCAAACTTTCTAAATATTGGAAAATCATGGTTGAAGTATTGTGATTCACAAAGCTTTTCTGGCATTTTGTTAACATAAACTAAAGTTATTTAGCATTATTTTCACTATTTTTTCACCTATAAATCATAATATATTTTTGAAAAGCGTTTTCTAGTTGAAGTGATAAAAATAGCATGTTATTAACGAATTTGAGAAACGATTTTTCATTTTGCAACTGGAGAGAGTTATGAAGAGCTTGAACATTATCGTTGAATGCTCGATTGGCTCCGCGCGAGTGACAGTTCGATTGGCTCCCGTCATCCTCTTTGCCAGACTATATGAAATTATAGTGTCTATATTTTAATCAACATATAAGTAAACTTGCGTAAGCGTGTACCGTACGTCTGCAAAATCAAAACAAAGAAAATAACAAACGCAAAAATTTCTAAACCGTGGCGTAGATGTGAGTTCCGCTGCAGTTGTAAAAATGCTACCACCTTCCACGAAATCATTTAAATCGACGCGAATCTCGCGAAAAAGAAGTGCTGCTGCTGGTGCTCAGCCAGCTGTAACTGGCACCACATCGGGGGAAAATCGCAAAGGCTCTTCAGCTACCCGAAAAATCGTAACGTCCTGTACGTTTCCCGGGCAGCGCTTACGTAGTACTGTTGCTGGTGCACGACCAGCAGTTATAGTCATTATTCTGCAAATTATTTCTATCGGCGGAATCTACGAGGTTCTCAATAAGGAAAATTGGTTCCGGCGGCGATCGTAGATGGTACTCCCAGCTGGTATTGTTGCAGAAGCGCAAACGCTTTTCAACTGTTTGCCATACCATGGAAACCGGAACCACCAGCACCAATGATGTGGATTGCAAAAGGACCCCTTCCAAAAAGAATCGTAAGTGTTTGTGATTGTTCGTTTTATGTTTAGATTGTGTTGATAGAACTAATTAAATCCAAGTCATCACAAAACTCTTTTTTTTTTTAAATAAAGAAGATCGTTTGTTTATTCCAGAAAATTCTTTTGAAATGCTTCAAAGCACCACTGAAGCAAAGCTCACGACAGCGGAAGGCAACACAAGCTACGGGATCGGACTGTTAGATGAACACAATCCGCTTCGATAAATAACTCATGAGTTTCCCTTAAAATGACGTTTTCCAGAATGGTCAGTATCAAATGCACTTACCCAAGACTTAGGTTATAAATTAAATTTCATTGATTACTTATTGCATTTCCTCCCCACCAGGTGAATCTCCGCCGAATGTAGCAGTTTCTCGATGGTTTTTAGCCAATGCTAAATTCTCCTTTAAATGCACCAGTTGCTGGAAATTCAAGCATTGATATGCAAAGGAAAACAGCAGGGAAGGGATCAGGGTTTGGATATTAAAACGCTGGGCTTACCTCTTCCTTGACCGTGGCGGCAATCATGGTTTAAATATGAAAACGAAAGGCAACAAAACGTGTTGATATAATTATTCCGAAAAATCATCTTCTAAAATTAAAACTTAAAAAAAAGCATCATTAGAATTTACAAAAATGTCCGGAAAAGGTTCATCAACTGAACTTTGCCTCAGGCGTCTGATTTCGCAGCTTATCCTACTGAAAAGCGTCCGTTTAATGAGTGAGTACTGTTAGATAAATGGATCTTTCAAAATCAATCAAATAATTTTCGTTGAATCTGCTACACTTATTAATTTATATTTAAATGATTCTGTTAGATTTATTGTTAAAAACATTCAATTATAGAAGGGATTACGATATTTATCTCCGTGTTTAAAACATGAGTTTGTAAAAACAATTATTTTATACTCTATTGAATAAAAAATGTTTTGTCAACTTCAAAGGCAAAGGATTATTAAGTGCATTAAAGCTCATTTGATAAAACTTTATTTAAAGTTGTTGTTATTCGCCATTTTAAATATATTTTTCGATAATTTTAATTTTCCTTTTGAACGTGAAAGTACGTAAAAATATTTAAAATATCTGAAAAAACCCAGCAAATGTAGTTTGAAATATGAAGAATCGCTCGGCATTATTAACTCCAAGAGCTTCAATTTTTTTATTTAAAAAAAGGCTACAACGGATATTTGCTTCAACTTTCAAATTAAATGGTATAACAGGCAACATTTGCCATTCCATTGTTTTTCTAGCTGAATCAGATAAAGGGTAAACTAATGAAATTAGATAATCTCGGTGATTTTTAGGTGAATTTTACTAATAATTTTTATTTTGGTTATTCATTGATAAGGATAATGAGTTTCTACCGCTAGTGTTGTTAATTACTATTTGAAGATTGTGTATAAACATATCTGGCTCATGTTTTTAGCAATGATTTCAATTATATACAATTGTTAACCATAAATTGAACTGCAACTGTAAGAGAAACAAACCCAAGTATTCTTCTTAGTAAAATTTCATTCTGCATATTGGTGAACAACATTATGTGTATTATGTATACTATTAGAATTTTGCAAGAGTTTTTTAGTTTTTTCCGTTAAAAAAATGTTGAGCGTGTATCATTTTGAAAGTTCTTGAGTGAGCGTGCACTGAGAGTGGCGACTCCAAGCGGTCGCTAGTTTAGGGTGCTTCCCGACAAGCCTCATTGACGGGGCACGTTTATACCGTTCAACTTAAGCTTGCTTGGATTCGACGGTTTTCTCTTACGAGGCATTCGAAAGACCACAGTAGCACTTTTTGAAGCAGATATTTTAAATCCTGTATTTGTTTCCCAGGATTCCAGCTGGTCGAAGGCAATTTGAAGTTTATTTTCGGTGTCCTCTGCATTTTCGCCGATCGCTATCAGTATCACATCATCAGCATATATGAGGCACTGGATATTCGGAGGAATGTAGTTCGTCAGAGTATTGATTGCAATTAAGAACATTGTCACGCTTAGCACCGAACCTTGGCATAGGCCAGTCTCCATCGTCTTGAAGCTGGACATTTTTCCGTTGGTGGTTACTTGGAATATCCTGTTGCGAAGCATTTCCTGTAGAAAGCTCAGCATTTTTCCTCCGACGTTGTTGTTTGCCAACTGCTCTAAACAAAGCCTACGCCACGTTGTGTCATACGCTTTGCTGACGTCAAGAAAAGCCGTTTGTGCCACCTTGTTTTCGTTGAGCGCACCTCGAACAATTTCTTCAAAGGTGCAGAGATGGTCTGCTGTGCTTCTCCCCTTTCGAAAAGCAAATTGATGATGATATAAAAGTCCTTTTGTTTCGAGAAGATGGACTAAACGATTGTTAATCATCCTTTCGAAGACTTTTCCCATGCAGCTGTTAAGGTAAATAGGCCGATAATTTAAAGGATCTGCTCGTCGACCTTTTCCCTTATAGATGGGAACAACAAAAGATTTTGTCCACTCTGCCGGGTAAGTTGATTCCTCCCACAGCCGGTTATAGGTCTCGAGAAGCAAAATTTTTCCATCTAGGGGAAGGTGTGTGATCATTGCATAGTGTATGCTATCCGGTCCCGGTGAGGAGCCTTTAAGCCCATCTAACGCCTCGTCCAGCTCGTACATGCTGTATTTCTGGTTGTGGGGTCCTGAGTCCTCGGGGATGAGTAGCGAGTTGGATTCAACTTGCTGTTTGTGACTCAGAAATGTATCGCTATATGCTCTTGTGCTGGAAACTTTTTGGAACGCGTTTCCCAACATCTCGCAGATATCTACGGGGTCAGAAAACGATCTTCCTCCGTATTCGATCGCGTTGATTTCATTTTGCCGTTTTTTCCCCTGTATTTTTTGGTAATTCCCCCACATTTCTTTCAGTGGAGTCTGCGATGAAAAATTTCCGGCAAGCTCTTCCCAACTTTTCCGTTTCGCCTTTGATATTGCTTCTTTTGCTTCTGCGTTTGCGTTTTGATAAGTGTTCACAAGTTGTTCACGATTTGTTCTGTTAACTTTCAACTGCCTCAGAGCTTTTCTTCTTTTTTTCACAAGATCTGCGATTTCCGCATTCCACCATGGGACACACTTTTTTCCTATAAATCCTTTCGTTTTGGGGATGGTAAGTTCAGCTGCTTCCAAAATGGATTTTGTCAATTTTTCTACTTGACGTTCGGAGTTGGCATCTCTGGTGAAGCTGAGTACATTTTGATACTGTTCCCAGTCAGCTTCTTCGATTTTCCATCTTGGTCGATTAGCGCGTCGGTTTATTGTTCCAGGAAAACTTATGCAGAGTGGTATGTGGTCACTACTGTAAGTATCTGGTAACACACATAGATCCAGATGTCCGGCTATTTCATTCGAGCATAAAGCTAAATCGATGGAAGAAAAACTACCATGCCTTTGATCGACGTAAGTTGGATCATCACTGTTGAGCACTACCAGACTGTTTTCTTCTACAAATTCGGCAACCATTTGGCCACGTGCGTTAAAGTGATTTGAACCCCACAAAGGGTGGTGGGCGTTAAAGTCCCCAACCAACAGAAGAGGCTTTGGGATCTGATTTAGTAAAGTAGAAATTTGGCTGTTGGTTATGTTTTCTCTCGGTGGCAAATATATGTTGACAATGATCACATTGAACGGTGGTCCTACTTTAACGGCTATAGCTTCGAAAGGAGTTTCGAGTTCAATTTCTTCGCTTTCGATATTTTCTCTGACCGCTATAATGACTCCTCCTGCTGCTCGAGTCCCGGTGACACGTGGTCGATGGAAAATTTTATATCCAGAAATACGTGGACAATTTTGCGAATGGCACATTGTTTCTTGCAGACAGATGACGCGTGGCAATTGTTCCTGAATCAGGATGTCTAATTCTGCCTTCTTGGGCCGCAATCCCTGGATATTCCAGGAGATAACATTTGGTTGGGTGTCTAGTATTGATGGTATATTGGTTCTGGCAGGGCGATTAGTTTGCTGGCTATGAACAAATTGTGGTGTAGTTTCCACGTTCCAGCTTCCTTCTTCATCTTCCCCTATTGCTAGGGCTATGTTTCCATCAGTTCCGTTAGAGTTTCCTAGGAAGTTGCGTCGGTCGATGCCATCTATTTCAGTCTCGTCCAAATCAAGTATTCCAAAGCCATGTCCATTTTCGAGTGCCGGTCCATTTTGATTCAGATTACTTTTTGCTTTGTTGGCCATTTCGATTTTTTGGTGGTCGACCTCTTCGTTTTACGCTTTCGGTTTCGGTTTGGCTGTCTTCGATTTCAGAGGTTTCCATGCTTTGACTGAGCGGTAAAGAATTTTTCGAACTTAATCTTTGTTTTTTCGACGTTGGTGTGTCACCGGTTGAAGCTGTTTTTCTTTGAACACAGGATGTCGATCGTTCAGGTTCTGGTTCCATCTCTTCATCAGATTCACTTTCGGAAATCTTCAAACTCTCTTCAGCGACCTTTAGTTTTGCTTTAAGCTCGAAAAACTCTTTGGCGATTTTTCTTAGCTTCTGGACTTCTAATTGGAGCTTCTCAACGTTTTCATTTTCATTCATACAGGGTCTTGCGTTTCCTTTCAATGCTGCGTTTTCTTCAAGCAATTTAGCGATCTGTGCATCTTTTTCGTGGTCTTTTCTGAGTTGTTCGAGTCTTTGCTGCGCTCCACAAACATTAGCGTAGGAGTTTTCCGCGTGCTTCTTGGCGTACTCTTTCCTAGCCTCTCCAAAGGTTATTCCACTTTCTACCTTGATTTTTACGATCTCTTCCTCTTTTTGATATAGAGGGCATTTTCGTGAGATTGGAGCATGTTTTCCTTGACAGTTTTTGCAGTAAGGATCCTCTTTACACTGTTCTTCCTCCTCTAAATCGTGTGATTTGGAACAGTTTCGGCAAGACAATTCGTTGGTGCATTTGTCCTTTGTGTGCCCGTACGAACAACAGCGATAGCATACTAGAGGGGAAGGATAGAATAGACGGGTTCTGCAGTTTATTATACCAACTCTTATTTCTTTCGGAATTACAGTTCCAGAAATATTTAAAACCACCGTTGGGGTGTTTACTCGTTTCTTGTTTTCGATCCTTGTAATACGACGAGCTTTCAAAACTCCTTGCCCTTGCAGTTCTGTTTCTAGCTCTTTTTCTGTTAGTTCGATGGCTTCTTTGCAGCTTATCACGCAACGACTAACGTTAAAAACTGGATGGGGGGTGACCACAATTTTCGTACCGTCAATAAGCTCCTTCATTTGCATCATTTTTGAGGCTAGTTTAGCGCTACGGGTTTTGATGACGTACTTGGAGCCATTGTCTTCTGTGTAGGCGGCTTCAATTTTTCCAATTGACTGGTCGATAGATTTACTGACGAGAAAAGGATTTTTCGGTAGTTGTTGTTCATCAGCAGGACGTAAAGATAAAATTATGAGCTTTCCGAATGTACCAAGTCTATCCATATATTCGGGAAGCGTTCTGTCATTTTTATCAGGCGGGTCCCCGGTTGTAGTTACCCCCGTGGGGGAACTGGTTGCAGCCATGACGGCTGCCGCGCTTGAAGGAGCTTTTTATAGGACTTCAGCACAAATTTTTTTTTTCTCGACAAATGGAACAAATGAGGATCAATGCGTTCTCACCGAAGTGAGTAACGTCTACCCTTTTACCTTAGCTACCTCGGTTCACCCAAGGGTTAAAGGTCCAGGTGACCGGTAATGCGTTTCCGCCGGAGCGGGTAACGACTACGCTTTAACCTCTAGAAACACTACTTCGGCCAAGCGTTCAAGGTACAACCTGAAGTAGGGACGTTTTGACCTTTTCCAATGGAACTTGCCCAAGACGTCCAAAGGTGCAAGCAAGTTCGGAATACAGAAGACGAAATGCAGGTATTTGAAAGAGCCTTAAGGTATGCAATCCAATTGGTGTTTGGAGCTTCTACTACTCGGCAGCAGGTGTCTCACCGTCAATAAAGAGGCACTGCTATTGGTGAAGCTGTTTCTCTTGCAACTAGGAGGCTGGGAAAGCCAAGCAAACTTAGCTTGCACACAATGTTGCACGCAGCTGCTACCTAGTTGACTTGTGGTGAATCCAGAAAACAACAACACTGCACTGCACAGCCTATAACACTAGCCACGGCGAACAATTTAGTCTATTATTAGCTTTAATCAATGCACTTTGCAAATAACTTTCACTTCCCGTCGACTCTGGTTGTTCCGTTATACGCGTCTGGCGTAAAACCAATTGAAACAAAAGTGATTTTCACCAGAAATTACGATTTAAAGCGCGGACCAATGTCACTACTTTGCATACTGTACCATAGATCGGTTCAGAAATGTCAATTGAATTGAAAAAACCGAGAAAAATAGAAAAAATTTTTTCGCCAAATAATTATTTTAGATCAGTGGTCGGCAACCTTTTTAGTCGGAAGAGCCAAAAACCTTAAATTTTCAAAATTTCAGAGTTTGAAAGAGCCGCATTAAAGATTTATAGTTTTTGTTTTTAATAAAAAAAAAAATCATAATATAAGAATGATCATTGATCATTCAACATTAGTTTTATGAAAATAACTTTAAACCCATTAGAGTTTTATTCAAACTCTTGGATTATTCTTTCAATCTGTTTCTGATTACCATTAAGTACATGGATTTTATTCTGGCTCGTCAACTCTTCTAACATGATTTGATTATACCTACAATTAAACCTCAAATTTAATATATTAATAATTTTAAGTGCATATAAAGCTTAAATGAATACTTTGCATGATGTTAATGTAAAGATTTAAACATATTTACAAAAGCAAAATATTGATCATTTCTTCGGCAAAGAAAAGCTTTTAAAAGAACAAAGTAACGGGATATTTTTTTTATCAAGCTTTTTTAAGACATTCAGCAGATTGAGCTAATCTTTTCTAAAATCTAGAAGTATGGGTAGCCTGCCTGTCTCCACGTTACAAAGGACTGAGTAACCTTAACTACTCAAACCCCTGTTGAGTAAAAGTTTAATCTTTACCAGCAAACACAGACCCCCATTACAAGATAAACTTTCTTTAATGAATGCCAACAAATGAGGTAAAATTCAACTTAAATATATGTAGTCTATTCGACTCTTTAAAAAATTATGCTCCTGACAACAGCACATTTTAACTGGCAAAATCAATTCAAGGATATCTC
Organism: Uranotaenia lowii; assembly: GCF_029784155.1. Taxonomy (NCBI): domain Eukaryota; kingdom Metazoa; phylum Arthropoda; class Insecta; order Diptera; family Culicidae; genus Uranotaenia; species Uranotaenia lowii. The sequence continues at coordinate 72,588,650 of NC_073693.1, read as the reverse complement.
CCAATTTTTTCTTTGAAAATCTGGCAAGCCCCGGTAAAACGGCAAACTGGAATGCTAATGAGGCATGGCCGTAGGAATGAGGGGCGTTTTGGGGGTTAAAACCCTCCTCCCTGAGGGTCCAGGAAAAGAAAGCGATTTTTTTTCTCTACACTCAATTTTAAATTCTTAATCAAATTTTAATGATTGAGTAAGATTATTCAAATTCAAGAGTAATAAACTTAACTTTTAACTAATGCCAAAACCAAGGTTGCCGAAGTCACAGAAAAATCTGTATTATCACAAAGTTTTGAGCCAAATTTCGTCACAGAATCTGTGTCACAGAACACAGAATTTTTAAAATTTTCACAGAATTCACAGATTTTCTAAATTTTTTTTACAGATTTCTAAAATCCGAAATTTTTATGTCACTTTGGATTTTTTATTTTTGACTATAATTCAAGAAAATATGAAAACAAGGTAATGTAAAATGATTTTTTTTTCTATCAAAACTGTAAGTATTTTTCAATTTGTTGATGTTTGACATGATTTCTGCAATGAATTTCGTAGAACTAGCGTCACAGAAAACTGTCACAGAATTTTAGGTTCAAATCACAGATTTCGAGATTTTTTTTTGTCAAAAACACAGAATTTTTTTCGGCAACTTTGGCCAAAACCTAAAAAACTAATCTCAGGTTCGGTATTCTGCGACAGTTTTTATTAAATTTTCTCACTTGTCGATTGAAACTCAGTTTTGATGAAAATTTGATCCATAAATTTGAAAATGCATATGCATTTTCAAAATTTAAATAATGATTTCCAGAACTTGGAAAAAAAGAATATTCGAAACCGTTCTGAGTATTTGTTTCGTTTTAAGATTCGAAATTGTTGAACTTTATTCTTATGCGCAATTCAAACATAGCCAAGCTTTAAAATGACGATCCAGAACTGAAAATTCGGATCCAGATCTTCATTCGAAACTTATGTTTAAATTCAGATTCACAAGTCAGATGAAAAAAAAAAGCTAAATAATGAGTGAAACCCAAAACAACAAAATTTTTATTATATTTAAATTCAGATTCACTAATCGGATGAAAAAAAAAATAGAAATATTGATTGAAACCCAAAACAACAAAATTTTAATGAAAGAGTTCATGGTTAAGGGCTCTGAAACATATTTCACATCTTGGTTCATTATTATTGATTTTGAATAAAGATTATGAAAACGTAATTGAAAAGGCCTGATATTTAAAATTTCAGTTCCGATTCTGATGGAAAATGACTTTTACAATCAACATAAAAATATCAAGATGACAATTCCATTTAGGAATTCAAATGTAAAAAGATCGCAAATTTATAATGATGATAGGTAACGTAATTTCAAATTTTCAGCTGATGATCAAAAACATGAAGCAAAATTTGATATTATTTGGAAGTTTGTTTTATGAAAAAAAAAATGATATCCATTCATGAAACATCATCCACGGGATTTATGTATTGGAATTTATTCAAAATGAAGAATGTTTGCCGGTTTTCTCGGTGTATTGATTAGTTTTTTTAAATCGCAGTTTTTTTTAGATATTCGAATTTCGATCTAACATTTTGAATTTAAATTTGCAAGAATCAGACTTGAAAAGCAAAATTTTGATATTTTACTTAAACTTTTAAAAATTATATTTTTCCATACATAGTTGAATCGAAATGGTTGATTGATTCTAATAAGATTTTGGAAATATCAACTGATAAATTTTCATAGAGGGTAAAAAAGTGATTGCGAAGGCTTAAAATATACAATTTGATGAGGATTACGTCGTTTTATAACAAAACAATGCTATTTTACCATTTGGTATTTTGGGATTGGATGCAATTTTACAAATTCTCTTCTGGACCTCTGAAAACCCGTGTGCCAGGTCACAAGACTCAATCATCGCTTTTGCACGATTTTATAAATATTTTATTCAAAAATATATATAAAATTTTCACAAATAACGAAAGAGCCTCAGCTTTACATCAAAAGAGCCGCATGCGGCTCGCGAGCCGCAGGTTGCCGACCTATGTTTTAGATGATTAGACTTTTTTCAAATGTCGAAATCGCGATAAAATTCACATTGATTTTTTTTAAATTTAGGTTTAGATTGTATTGTACCAGTTACTCATTACGACGCTTATTTAATTTTTTTACACTTGGAATGGTAAAAAAAAATCAATTCGATGAATCTTTAAAAACCTTAAAAAACAAATTCAAAGCTTAGAAACAAGCTTCAAAAATGAAATTGAAAACAAAACACTATATGGTCATCTGGAAAGAAATGTTATTAAATATATATCGTTTACGAAAACCGAATCGTTCAAGTTTTATTTAAAGTGACCCCAAATATTTAAGAAAAAAATCGTTGCCTAATCCTTCTATTTTTTCCAAATTCCTTCGATTTTCCCGGAAATCATGGGTGAGAATTGAACTCAAACAGTTACAAAGGCTTCAAACACTGAGATTGGTTAGAAATTCATCTTTCAACAATCTGCCTTCGATTTCACCATGTTAACAAACCATGTAATGTAACGTTGATGAGTTATTGATAAAAAAAACGAACTGCAAATGGGTTTCATTGGGAAAAAAATGTCAGGACACATGAAATTGACTGATATTTTTAAAACCATCATTCACAACAATGTAGCCTGACTGAAATTTTTACTCCCCGTCACAAGAGTACGATATTTGAAAAGCGACGGTTGCTGCTTCAACAAATTCGTGAAAGCACATTTTCGGGACGTAGACAAATGTTAGAGTATTTTTATAAACGTGGTCGGTCAGATCATTTAAATCACCATAGCCATCGTTCTGAATGTATGGCATCAACAAGCATGCTGAAAGCCGATATACAGTACCGTTCATAATTGTATAGAAATTGATAGCACGCGCACTGTCACTTCGACTTTGAGCTTCCATAACTTTTTACTCTGATGATATTTTTTGATCAAATTTTCTGCGTTAGATAGATCAGCTATCACACTATTATACCACAAAATTTGATTGATTGATTGAAGTGCGTTTATTTGGGAGGGTGCCGTGCGCCAAGCTATTAAGCACCCTTGTTTCGGTATTTAGATAATTACATTAAAGCTTTCTTAAACCTAGACGTTAGATTTCTTTCAAAAGGCTTGTTAATCTTAAAAATTTCAGCACTTTAGTTTCTCAACGTGGCGCTAGAAGGTGTTATTCGACGAGCGGTGGGCGAAATGCGGGGCACGATTTTCAACAGATCCAGTCAACTTATCTGCTTTGCCGATGACATTGATATAGTCGGCAGATCATCTGCGGCGGTGGAGGAGATCTACCGCAAACTGAAACGCGAAGCAGGAAGGATTGGGTTGATGATTAATACGTCCAAGACGAAGTACATGCTGGCCTGCGGATCCGAGACCGACCGAACCCGCTTGTCCAGTAATAACAAGGTCACGATCGACGGCGACGAGCTGGAGATAGTCGAAGACTTTGTCTATCTCGGCTC